>NC_056731.1:856522261-856744761 GCF_019279795.1 Protopterus annectens
CCTGTCTATTCAAAATTGTACTTACATCTGTGAAGAGGTTAGTGCATACCTTTCTAAGTGTTGCTTCTGCTACCCACTAGGAAGGCATATACCCACTTACATTCATTACTATACCTACTCTACTACAATTATATTGATGCTAACCAGGGGCCACCCAACCCATACATTGAACCATATGCCAACTACATCTGAATTAGCCTCATTAAGAGTTATAGTGTCAAAAATGAATTTGCCCTACTTGTACAGGGGATGTTTTCATATGGCCGTAGCTTCATTGTAAAAACTTAACCCTTGCTAAAGCCTGACATCTTAACTTCCCACTATTTACAGAATAGATACCACACGTTCAGAAAGGAAAGTCCGCGTGTAAATTTTTGGCTTACATATCATGCCTCTTTGTCTTATAAGTCCACCTGCACAAACCTTGTAAGTTCTTATATACTTCCCAAATGATTTTCAGTGGTTCCTTATTGTATATTTGATAGGCATTCAGGTTTTTCATTGTAGGTATGCCCCCCTCCCCCATCTGCTGAAACAACTAGAAGTCTCAACACTATGTCTCCTGTGTTGATTAAGCATTACATCGTTATTCTGAGACACTTCATCCTAATCACCAAGCATCATCCCGTTTTAGTCAGTATCCTTTCAAAATTCAACCCTAATCACATAGCCAGTTACACGAATAAACCTTAGCCCATAGTGTCTAATGGCTTCTGGAATGGTTTCTGTTCAATAAAATCTACAAAATGTCAAGTATGATTTCTCATTTTCAGCTGTAAATAACTGTTCCTAAAAATAGTAACTTCTAAGAAATGATATATGAAACTAAATGGCCTTATAAATTTTTGGTCTTTCATCAGTGATTAAGAATTTTCAGTCCTCCTTTCCTCCTTGAACTCTTCCAGACTAACTGGGCTCCTGCTTTCATTGCATCCTTCAAGCTATTCAGGGCAAACATATCCAATCCAGGCCAGATGTAAAATAACAATCCATCCCATCATTCTGTATAGATTAATCTTAAACATATTGTACCTCAGACTAAGATCACTTTGTTAAAATCTTAAAAATATGCAAGTACTTTAATCTGTCAGTGTTATATGTCCAGAAGAACAAATTTCACATCTTAGAAATGCCATGCCATTATGTAACCAAAATTCATCTCCTCTCAGGTAGTAAACATTAATGCTCCTGTATCACCATCAGCCCTACAGAAGCCCTATACTGCGGTTCTCAACCCTGAATTGACTAAGCCTTCAGAGAACATTTTTCCATTAGCAACCCAACTTCACCCTCTAGCTTTGTCTTTTCAGATTTTAAACTCAACATTAACATCAATGCCATTACATTAAAAATATAAAACAAAATATTTAAATATCTGCTTTTCTATTGTTAATGTGGATATGATTGCCTGTTCCTAATAGTTCCTCAAGTTCTGAATATATTCCTTGCTTCTCCTCTGTTTAGTAAATTAAATTATGTTTGCACTTTCTATTTCTACAGGAGCATTTTCAACAAACTGAAAAGTATCCACAGACATACCCATTCTTAAGACAAGTAATAAAACAAATGTCAAACCTTCCCGCTTGACCTACCTCCTGTCAGCTAGGTCCAAACTCTTACAGACTATTACCAATTCACAACTTATACAAGACTTAGTATGTCATTGGGGTCCCTTAAGAAGAATAGTATAGTTTACTGGACAGGCACAGTATTCCGGTTAGAGTTCTTTCTCTGATAAATACTATATAGGTTAACTAATATGGTCTGAAATTGAGTTAGTTTTCATAGATGCAGCACAATCCTTTTGTCTTAGTATCCCACCCACTTGTAATAGACGGCCTATCCCAGTTCTTCCTCCAACCAAACTGCTTTGGGCTGATTTGTCAGCTTCCTGAGCAGTTCACGTATAGTCCATAGAGATGTCATCTTTTCTGCCCCTAATTTCCTTTTTTACCATGCCTATTTCTTAGCACAAGAAGTCTGGACAAGGCCAAAAGTTATTGGGCACAAAGGATTAAAATCAGGGACAGATTTTAAATATTGCTGTTATAAACTTAGAAAGTTGCAAGAATAACAGGTTTGCATTACCATGTGTTTTTCTGGATGATATGAAGTCTGAAACTCAAATGTGTGTCATTATATGGTGACTTCAACACTCAATGATTTGCATGAAAAACACACAATTTATGTGGAATTGACCAAAAACATAAATAAAAAAAATCTGGACATTCTGTGAAATTCTGGCATTTGAGAGGTATGCATATCACTTATGCACCACAATGTACTGAAGTGAGTTGCCTGCAATTTACAGTGCACCTAAATTCCCTTACCATCTTCAGCCATGAACTTTAGACCTCAGACTTCATACATGAAGATTACACTGTTATTCTGATCATGTGATTCACCATCTAGCATTAGTATCATCCTTAGTGCACACCTTTCCAAAAGGTCTCAGTATTAACTTCATCCATCAAGACAAATCAAGCGTTGTTTGGCACTCATGCTAAACATGTATCAGATCTTCTAAAAAGGTCACTTACCGATGTAGATCTCATGTCACAATTGACCAAAACATTTGGACCAAGACAGGACCCTTACATCTGTGTCTCTCTGTCTCTCTCTCTCTTTTTCCCTCTGTCTCCTTGTAATATCTTCAAAGCAAATTCTGCTCACAATTAATGATGCATATTCCATGTCATATTTTCTTATTTCAGAGTCCAAATTATCAGTAACAAAGGAAAGCTTCACTTTTGTTATTGCTCATGCACTTTTCCCTGACTCCTCACTGGAAATCTTCCACTGGAAAGCCATCACAGACATCAAACACTACTAAATATAATTTATAATAATAATAATAGCAACAGCAAGAGATTGTGCTCCTCAGACAAATGCGACAAACATACAGTCTTAGCATAAAGGGTGCCAGGTTCGAACTGCTCTTACCTTCTTACCTGTCTCCTTATTTGTAAATTCAGCTAGCATCTTGAGAAGTAGGAATGATACAGCTTAGTTCACTTCCTTCTGTTTGGGAGGGGAGGTGTGAGGTGCATGCTGGAGCACACAATCCCATACTATATTCCCCAGTAGAGACTGCAGACCTCATAGAAACACTGACTGGGAAGGGCAGTCTTAAGGGGTTACACCAGTTGTGAAAGTGAGTGACATGCATTTGCTGATATCCATTGTATTCATAATATTCATAATCCTGAGCAGGTTGTTGGACATGTATTGTGGGGGATAGGACCTCAAAGCAAAAAAAAAAAAATGACACCCCTCAAAGATGATGGCCTGTACCCAGTCCACTCACCCCTCACCCTCAAGGGATTAATGAGCTATAAGGCTTTAGCCAAGAAGAAATGAATGGGTCAGCAGTATGGTTAGAAGAGAGCAGTTTAATTATCAAAAAGGGAAATTGGAGGAAAAATAGTTAAAAAAATAAAGTTTTTTTTCTCAGCTGCTGCCTGAATTTATTGTGCACCCTTTTACTAACTAATTTTACCAGGCTTCTGTCTTTGTCCTGTACCTCACATAACTCTCATTCTCTCATTCTCCCTGTCTCTTGTCTCCCTTTTCTTGTGTTTTCCATACGCCTTAGTTTGCAGTCCTAAGATCTGCAACAATATTTATGATATAGTTAGATTCCATCTCACATTTATCAGTGAATTAGAGTCCAATTTATAACTAAATACCAAATGAAAGTGTTTTACAATGCATACCACAAATGCTCCTTATAGTAGTTCTGCAATTTATGGTTTTGCTACTATGCTCATAGGTTTATAGATTAGTACTAAGCTAACTGTCCTTGAGAGCCATTTTAAGCCTAACCAATTATCCCTTGTGGGACTCAAGCCCTGCACCATGTGTTTACAAGGCAAACACCTTAACCATTAGGCCACCCTTCCAACTCTTTGATTGTGTGCTGCTCTGTCATTTTATCTTTCTTGCATTGCTTTATTCAACTAAAAGATTTGTTTCTACAACTTTATCAGTACTATAATGTTATGCTTGCTGATGTAAGTATTATATTCTCAGTTGTCTGCTTTACTTTCTTGAAAGTGACTGAAAAATGGTCTTTTGGGGGACAGCTCTCCCCTGTTAAGAAAGGGATTAAATGCATACAAAAATAAATACAATTTACAGCTAATCAGAAACAAATGAGAAATTGCAAAAGTTCTACCCCAGAAAATAAAAATAACAACAATGTAATATTTTTATAAGGCCTATACATGTAAAACTGAAACATTAGAAAATCCCTAATGCTTGAAATTTAAGGAAAAATAAATTATTTTAACATTTATGAGATATAAATGCCTTGTAACAAAGGGATCTATGTATCTGATGTTGGAGATATCTAAAGCAATGTTAATTAAAGACTGCCTTTAACACAGGTATGCTGTCTTCTAGTTTTACAGCCTCTTTTGATTTTGCTTTCAAACAATTTAACAGCATTTCTAAAAATCTTTGTGCAACAGTTTGGCATTAACAACTACGTATAGTATACCAAACCTCGCAAATTGCAGCTCAAGGGTTAAGGATGATGACTGAACCCAATGTTTCTAATCCAGATGTACATTTTATTAAATCATGGTGGATAGTTCAGCATGGCTCCTTGCTATGTTTTATACAAACTTTGATTTTTATGAAAGACAAATTATTGTAATCCAGCATGAATTTACAGAATATTTTACAACTGTTTTACAATTTAAAGATCATGGGTCATATCTGCCTTAAGGTGGATCAATATATAAAAAAAATCACTGAATTGGAAAGGACTCCCAAAGACACAATACAATAAAAGCAATGTATTAGAGGACAGGAGAATATAAACTTATGAAGAAGTGGTCTAGATGTATGGTCAGCTTTGCTGTTTACTGAAAACCTTCTCAGCTGGCGCAATTAATTATTGTAAATACAAGAGACATAATATAGGCACTCCGAATCCAGTTTTAAGACATTTTCACTCTTCAGACAGCCTAACAAAGGATAAAACATTAAATAATACTGATCTAGAATGAGAGCAGGAGTCTTTCCCTACAACAAATAAAAGAACAAACAATCATCTACAGCAGCCTCTTTGGGAAGAGACAGAGAGGAACCAGGAAATAACACAGTCGCAGATACACATGCACTATAACATTTTTAACAGAGGCGGATAAAAATTTGATCAATAAAAGTTTGAATTTCATTCTAGCTTGTTTTGTTTCTGAACATCAACTAGTGATGGAGTTTAATTCCTTTTACTGTAAATTGAACTTTAAACTGTTTTTTTGATTATCAGGAAATACAAGTCAGTCCTGTTTCCTCAGTTACCTCTGAATTTATATTTAAGAAATCAATATTTCTACTCCCATCCCCAGAAAATAAATCTGTTGCAACCTTTGAATAGGCTACCATCAAAAAAATCACACACAGCAAAATGCTGTTTATCAAAGAATTTATGACAACTTGTCCCTAGAAGAAAGAGCAAATCTTACCAAGATCAGTTCAAACACAGGTATAGTAATTACTACGGCAGATAATGGTGGCAGCATTGTAATACTTAATAAGTCTGACTGCATCACATAGGCTAGAAGTCAACCTAGTAATCAACAATTCTGTTATCTTCTACTGCAGCCTACGAAACATTTCAAGATTACCATTGGCACCTTTTTGGAACAAATGATGGATGAAGGTGTTATTGAACAAAGAAGTGTTTGTAAATTTATGGTTAAGTATCTCAAACCCCAAAACCCCCAAATTCACAAAAATGTAAATAAACTCTCGGGTCAACCCAGTGTTTCTGTGCATAGCTCAGTAACTGAACCTCTCAGCATTCCTTGAATACTTCCTGTTTCCCGTTTGCAGTTTCTTCCAAATAAAGGACTCAACCCAATTTTTACAATTGCTACGGGACATATAAAGTTAACCACAGTGATACTTCTGTAGCTTGTATGTTAAATCTCTTCCTACTAGCATTTCACACTGGGCGTGTTTGGAAGTTCTTGAATACTGCCTGTACTGTACAAAACTATGATCCCAATTGTAGCAAGTTTTTGCTATACCTTAAATAATATGTACTTAGCATGAATTTTTTCTATTTTATCAAGCAGTCTTATTTACCATCATAAGGGACAGCTATGGGTGCCTCCTTCACACCCATATATGCTGATCAATTCATCAGTTACCTTGAAGAGATCTTGAGCTATAATTCTTGACATAACATCAGTTTTATTTGTCATGGACATGTGGCAGAAATATCTAGGAGACTGCTGATTGATATGGATATACTAGATGTGAAGGAGTTTGTACAATACCTTAATGACAACAAATGGGGCACTCAGTTTATTGTCAACTTTCAGCAAAAACAGAAATCCCTTTTTTGACATCCTGGTAAACAAGCAGGCAGATGGTTCAGTGCATATAATATTATTTAGAAAACCTTCAGCAAAGCATACATTTCTAGTTTCTTCCAACTGATATCCAAGACACATTGTTTCTTACATTCTCAAGTTTCAGTTTCCACTGTCCATGGAAAAGCTGTACAGTTGTGATGAATCAAAGACATCTTATATACTAAGGCTACAGCCAGCATTCCCAAGATTTAGCCAGAGCATTTTCTAACACTAGAAATAGACAACAGCTTCTCAGTTGAACCCAACAAAGTCTTTGATCTAGCTTTTTTGCCAACATCTGGTAATCATACGAAGGATATTCAGCAATATTTTTAAGAAATATTGGCCCATACCGAATGCCATCTATATTACCAGATTAACGTAAATCTGTTTTTTGTGTGTGTGTGTGTGTGTGTGTGTGTGTGTGTGTGTGTGTGTGTGTGTGTGTGTGTGTAGTGAGAATTACTCAGAATTTTTTTTTGGACTTTTATAACAACAAATCACCATAAGTAATTAGTATAAGCACCTGTGTCTGGAGTCAGATTTATGGGCAGTTAACCTTGTGGTTTCTGTCCCATTTGTAAGATTATTATATGACTAGAATCTTTTCATTTTGTAAGAAAAATTCACTCTTTCAGATTCAACACATGATCACTTGTCATAGTGAATGAGTTTGGATATCTTGTTGAGTGTTCTTGCCATGCCTTTTTTGTACACAAAACCTCACAAATGCTTAAAATCAGGATATTACAGCATTTGAGTGTGTAGTACTGATCATTTTAAGCATACATTTCAGAATAATTATGCTAAATTTATGTTTATATTTGCAAGCATTGACTGCTAGCCCTGTTGGATCTTAACAAGTTAGGTTGCCAGGATGCTCTACCTAGCAAATAAAAGATATGGATTATAAACTTGGGAGATTTATTTCCAGCTGGACTTAAATGACTGTTCTTGAAATGTTTTTTCCACTATGGCTCTTTTTTTCTTTGTAGGTGTTGCTTATTTGAATTCTTTCATTCTATTCGCACTTCATATTTTTAGATATTTTACCTGTTTTTCATCCACTTAAGTCATTCCTTTCATGTATATTTAATTGCATATTTAAGTACTTATGGGATTTTCTGGTATTCACCACTAGACATTGTTAATTGCTATTGGTATTTTACCCTCTCTTCTCTATACCTCACCTATTTTGATTAACATTGAGATCTCTCTTTAATCACAGCTGTAGCAATTCTATAATAAGACAGGTACATTTGCAGCTAACCTGCCACATAAAGCTCATCATTGCTCTGCATTATGTGGTCTCAACTAGTTAGAACTCCCACATCAACTAGACCATACGCAACTTCTTCTAACCCATAAAGTACTTATATAACTCCTCTACCTGTCCTTCTGTCTCCTGAATACTTCATCATTATCTCACAAATTGCTTTGTGTACTCTCAAAACAAAAAACCCGTTTGAAATCTATAAACCAAAAAAAGTACGGGGCATAGTTTATATTCACGCCACATACCTAAACTGTGGAACTCTATCCCAAATTCAGTCAGAACTACATTTAGCCTGCATGTATTTAAGTCCGCTCAAAGACTTTCTCACTAACTCATGGATATGCCCATGCAACTCACCTACATGTTCTATACTAACAAATGCTTTACATTCTTACTAATCTAATCTAGCTTAACCTCTCATCATACTGTCTAACTATACCTTTCAACACCTGCCCTCTCCCCAATCTTAGGGTGGACTTGTATCTTTTTAATTTTATTTTCTAGCATGGTAGACTGTACTTCTAATATTTTTGCATATACTGATTGTCATATTTAATCATCACTTTTTATTTATTTTTATTTTTACATCACTGGCATCTCCTCATGCTTTATTGTATCCTATGTATTCCACTATCAGGCTGTATCTATATATTATTTTTTTTAATTACATTTGTAGTAGTGTTTTATTTCATGTTATTTAGCTCTCTGGAGCTTTTCTTCCTGGGCCTGCTTTGAAAATGGGTACTTATTACCCAGTCTGACTTTTCCAGTAAACAAATGACGATAAATAATAAATAAATACATGTGTTTAGTTTGCAACTTTTTGGTGCCCTAGTACTTGTTGAAATTAATTGTATTCCTTCTCACTTATGGCTTGCATAGTTCATTGTACCTCAATGGGTTAAAATAAGTTCAGGTGTATTATTTATATTCTGATGACAGCATTCTTTAAAATATTGATATTCCATATTATTTTGTCAAGAATATTTGGCATACATTGCTATTTTATAAAGGCATATATACCATTTTGATCTTTCTTTCTTTCTTTCTTTCTTTCTTTCTTTCTTTCATTTCTGTTTTACTAACATAGTTACCCCCTTTTTAATTTCTCCAAATATTTTGGGTTTCTAATACCGTGATGAGAATGGACCCCATTCCTAACTCAAAGTATGATTAAAGTTCATGAAATTAGTATTGTTTCACTCTTTGATGTCAGCCAAAAGTGCTCTTTGCAGCACCCGCAACGTGCCCAGTAATGACTCCTTCTGCAGTTTGTATGAAGTTACATGTATTGGTAGCATATCTAAATATGATTGTAGACTCTATTTTATAAGACCCATTGCTCCTACTACTATCAGAACTATCTGGGTATCCTTCTTCCACATTGCTCTTGTTTCTGCTTGCAGATCCTCATATTTTATAACTTTGTGTCTCTCTGTACGCAGGACACTGTAGTCACTGAGTGTAGCGATTTCAATGATCAATGCTACTCTTGTCTTCTTTTCTTGGACCACTATATACAGTTTTATAGCATCTATCTTTTGAATTGTTGGTAATGGATGATCCCACGTGATGTACAATTCTTCATTTTCTATGATGCTTTGTGGGTCATGTTTCCAGTGTTTTTCAACCACTCCAAAACCATAATGTTTGCACAATCCCCAGTGCAACAGTCTCACCACATTATTGTGCCTTTCAGTATACAGTCCTTCTGCCATTAGTATGTTAAAACCAGCAACAAGGTGTGTAACTGTTTCCAATTCTGTTTTACAAAACCTATATTTGTCTGTTTCTGCCACATGTTCAGAGGACTTTGTAAACCAATGTGTACGTAGCCTACTATCTTGTGCTGCCAATATTAACCTTTCATCTTTTGGTTTGAATTCACCTCTCCTTAACAATTTCTTCATTCATTCCTGATCAACATGAGGTTCTTCCAGAAGTTTTCTATACTTGCAACTATATGCATTTTCCACATTTCTTGCCTTTTCATCTGATCCTTCACCTTATAGTCTTTCTTTTGTTTTTTGTTACATTCGATTGCTGCCTGATTTTTATCTACTTCTGGTTTGGTTTCCATTCCTGCTTGACGCCGATATGCTTCTGCTAAGTTAAGCAGGGAAGTCATCTTAGATTTATTCTCCTCATGTTTCAAAACTTTCACTACTTTGAATTGTCCTAAATGTCAATGCTGTTTTCAGGATTAATTTAAGTCTTCTAAAATATTCCTTACTAAGTGTCATTTGAATTTGTTCATGTTTTATTGTTGAGCCTTCATCAGTTCCCAAGTACCTTTACGATCCCTCTTGCTCAAGTTCTTTTATATCACATTCTTGTCCCAAACTGATGTGTTCCTGGTTCTGCAGTTTTCCTGCTTTAAAGGTTGCTTTTGAACATTTATCAAGGCAAATGACATTCCAATATCATCTGAAAAAGTTTTGACAACCTGCAGCTGTGCTTTCAGTTCCTAATCTGATGAGCTATATGGTTTTAAATCATCAACAAACAGAAGATGAGAAGTCTTTAGACTTTGTTGTTTTCTCAGAGTCAAATTGTAGCCATGGCCTAAGCTGTTAAGTAGACAGCTTAATGGGTTAAGGGCAAGGCAGAATAGCAACGGTGACAGAGAATCACCCTGGAATATCCCCCTTTGAATTTATATCCCTGGGATAGTAATTTGTCCTTTATCATGGTTTAATTGCAAAGTGGTCTGCCATTGTTTCATGGTCACTGTAATGTAGTCGATCAGTATAGGGTGTATCTTATACATTTGTAAGCACTTTTTTATACATGAATGTGGGATACTATCAAATCCTTTTTTGTAGTCAGTCCATGCCATACTTAGATTATTCCCCTTTTTAAAGTTCTCCACTATGACTTTATTTAACAACAAATGATCCTTTGTTCCATATGACTTTCTTTTATTGCCCTTTTGTTCTACTGCCATAATTGAGCTTTCTTCTAAATGACTATAAACTCTGTCAGCATCAGTTCCCATGTATAGTTTAAATGTCGTTGGAAGGCAAGTTATTGGTCTATAATTTTTGGAGCAGCTTGCAGGTTCACTCTTAAGTAAGAGCATTGTTTTACCTGCTGTTAGCCAGACTGGTGTCTGTTCGAGGTGCACATATAAATAGTTCTTACTCATGGCTAGGTCTTCATGCAAAGATGTTAATACTTTTAACAAAAAGTCACGTACTGTTGTTTCAATTACTTTGGCTTTGGCACTCCATAACTTCAACTTCTATTTCTTTAACTTCTGCTTTACTAATCTTCTTTTCTACATTCCATCTTTGTGATATTATTCTGTCATATTCTCCACTTCCTACAGGCAACTATATCATATATTACCAGACACCAAATAATAAGCCAACTGTAAATAACCTCTTATAATTCTCAAATCCTACTATTCCACTCAAGAAACTATATATTTACTAAAGCAATGCTTTGTTTTTCTACAAAATTTAACCTAAAAATTTTTATTGCACCTGCTTAAATCTTGGTTTTCTACAAAACAAAACCTAAAAATTGCAATGTAACTGCTTAATCTTTGTTTTGTCTTGAACCCACAAATGACTGAAATTGTAAACTGCTGTAATCTTTTTGTAACCATTGTTTTGAAGCTTTGTCTTAAACCTACAAATGATTGAAATTTTAAACTGCTGTAATCTTTTTGTAACCATTGTTTTGGAGCTTTTCTCCTCAGGACTCCATTGAAAACGGGTTCTTACTGGCCCAATGGACTATCCTGGTTAACCAACTGCAAATAAATAAATAAATATTGTGAAATTTTCTATATCTGGATGCCTTTGCTTGTATTTCTCTTCAGATATATTTGTGGTTGTTTTCTCTATATTAATTAACTTAGCTTTCTCCTTTGGTGAAATATTGCACCATATCAAATTTCTCTTTCTTTCTCATGTCTATATTTCTTCTTTATACTTTTCAAAATGTCTAGGTTTTGTTGTTTACATTTTTGCACTTCCTCAAATGCTTCTTTTTCCAAACAGATCAAAGTTTCTTGATCTATACACTGTTTTTCAAACATCAGTTGTTCATAGGTTCATAGGTTAGTACTAGGCTGTCGGCCCTAGGGCCTATACAAGCCTAGCCATAACAATTCCCTGGCTATTTCTTCCCACACTATTTATTTCCCTGGACCCCTGTCTAGCAGGGTGACTGAAGTGATCCCTGGGGTGAATTTCCTTTCTCCCATCCAGTCAAGGTTCCTTTTGAAAAGGGCCAAAGAGGTGCTCTGCTTGACATGTATAGGCAGTCTATTCCAGAGTCTGGGGAATCTCTGGGTCAGGAACCTATCCCTCCAGCATGTTTTGTTTATTGTGATGACATGGTTTAGATCCCTGGAGCGTGTGGCTCTGAGGGATTGGGATTTCTTTAAGTGTAGCATGTCCAACAGCTCTGGGTTTGACATGGCCTTGTATGTTAAGCAGAGATCGCCTCAGGGTAGACGATATGCGACATAGTATAGCTGGAGTTTTTTAAGGCGGTCAGCATAGGGCATCTGCTTTAGGCCTGTGATTCTTTTAGTGAGGTATTTCTGCGGCCTTTCCAGTTGTTGCAGATGTCTTGAGAGGTACATACCAAATGGGGTGTTGTATTCTATAATGGGTCTAATGAGGGATGAGTACAGTGGGACAATGACCTCCTTTTTTCTGGATGAAAAGCCCTTAGTGATGAGGTGTGCCACATAGAAGGATTTCCTGACTGTTGTGGCGATGTGGTTATTGAAGGTGAAACCACTGTCCACCTGTGTCACTAAGTCTCTTATCACACTTTCGGTGTTTAGTGTACTGCCACCTATGTGGTAATTCACGGGTACATGTTTTTTCCCAAAGGGGATAACTATACATTTCTTGGCATTGAGCTTGAGCCCATGGCTCTGGCACCAAGCATCTGTTTCTGTTGTATTAATGAACCCAAATTTTTATTTGAAGCTTCTGACAGTTTTTTCCTGTAAAAGTATTTTTCATTCTCTGTATACGATTATGGTGTTTTGTTAGATTTCACTAAAGAAAGCAGCACTTTGGCCAAAACTGGTTTGACAGTGACTGTTTTTTATTTCCCCATGGGCTGGAACACTAATAGCAATTTTCTTCTTTGCTTTGAACCTGCTGGGCTCTGGTGAATTTTGCATTACAATAAATTGCTTTCATGTCTACTCCGAGTTGATACTTATTTATATATTTTTGTTATTCTGCAGTGCTAAAGATTTTATTTGCAGATTTGATTTAGTGCCTTTGTACACCTGGAAAGACTAGGAAAAACGTGCACATTCCTTTTAAATTCCTGATTTACTTGTTTGAGTTATCAGGAAAAGGTTAGCTGACTTAAGATCATATAGTGAGATAGTTCACATTACTATAGGATTGTTGACAAACAATTTATTTTAAAGTCAAAGTCAAAGCCAAAGTAAACTTTATTGTCATTTAAAACTACACACATGTAGCCTAAATGAAATTTTGTGCATTAGATTAATTTCTTGAGATTACAAAGGAAAGTGAAACAACACATAGTAGAGCAATAAACATAACTAACAGATACAATACTACTCCCACTACATGTAAGAAAGAGCAGAGACATTTACCAACACTCATATATGAAAAGAATACCCTCCCCTCAGTTAAATTAACTACCCTATTTAAAGTAATACAAAACACTACAGATTGAAATGTCGTTATTTGTCTAATATTGCACTTGAGTGAGTTAAATAATACTGATATTAAGGAATAGATTGTATAGTGTTAAGTCATATTATCAAATACTGACTGAATTAAGGCTACAGTATTATCACAGGAAAAATACAGTGATGAGTTTCAGTAAAAAGACAGAGCCAGAGACATATTAGGCAATCCTATTAAACGTTTGCTTGTGTTTAAAGAAATAAGCCAAATGCAGATTAGTAAGACTGTGAGAGGTATACAGAAGGGTAGAATAAGGATGGGGTGTAGGAATGTGAGATTGACATCATCTGTCATAAAGAAATGACCCTATAAAGGCCTAGTTTTTTATTTTTTTTTTCTTAAAACTTGAGGAACAACTTTTAATTCAATCCATGTTCTGAACAGACAACTGTTCATGGAAAAGCTGTAATGCTGTGATGAGTCAAAGGTCTGAATACTTTTATGTGTAAAAACGTAACTTTGACTTTTACAGTATTAAGGTGAAGTCCAGATTCTATCAGGACCATGGAAAAACTAGTCTAAAGATATGAAGAAAGCCTGGTCACAGTGAAGGATGGTAGGAACCCAGTCAAAGCATCAACGTATTGTAGGAACCAAGCACTTTCCTCTGAGATACCAAAACCGGGGCACAAATGCAGGAACAAAGTATCAGGCAACTGAAGTAACATGTGTTGAACAGTTTTGTCAGAGACTTTATTCAGATTACTTTGAGACAATAGAAATTGCTGCGATCTGCTGGATTTGGTTCTTGATTTATTTTGGACATTATATGGTGGTGCTTATTCCTCTTTGTGCTACCCTAAGATGCTCCATTACGTGTAACAATGCTGTTTTTCTTCGATGCTTAGGTTCCCTTGTTGGGAATTAGAGACTAATATGCTATAAAAAGTAGTGTGTATAAAACTTTCAAGTCATTTTGATCAAGGAGAAAGAAGTCTTACAGACCAGATTTGAACAGGGACTTCAGAAACCATCTTTATAAATGGGGGCTGGGTATGTATGAGATACTGACAGAAAACTGATGAAGAGTCATAGGGGACACTGCAGCATCTATTGAGGGATTCTGTCTACCAGCTGAAAGAAATAGGTTAAGCTTTTCAACTTCTTCATTACAGGGCATCTTAAAGAAGACTGCCCACAGGCTATTGATTTTTTTAGTTATTTGCTTGGTGTATAAATGGCTTTATTTCCAAAAAATGGTTTCATATATTCCAATGAAGATTTCATGGAGTAAGACTGACATAACTACTTATAAGAAATTACCTTCTCCTCCTAAGTTCAAAAGCAAAGGAGTAGCTGCAGCTTGAATTTTAGTGCAAAAATATACTATAACCTTCACAGAGAATAAAAATATCACTTTTATATAGGAATAAGAATTATTTTGAAGCTTGAAGTCATAACAACATTGCATATTATGCTTTTGTAATATTTACATTTGTTACTCTGAAGATAACTGATAGCTGCAAAAATGACAAAAGGCAACAACAGGAACCTGAATCAAGGACCAACAATGAAAACCAAGAGAATTTATTCACAGACACGTCCACCGACTAAGCGCTTTCACCTAAAAAGGCATCCTCAGAGTCGGTTAGAACATCACAATCAACATATATATACCATAATTAAAACTTATTAAACAATGACATCACATTTTAAATGCACCAATGAGCCCAAGCACTGCCTCAACCCAATTAAAGATGCAAAACCTATTCTAATACAAAGCTAAAAAATACTAAAAAAGGAATAATGAACACAAAATAAATCACAGCCATTAACTACATACTATAACTTATACATATACACTTATATATAGAAAAAACTACAAAAATATAAATGTAAAATACATATATCTCAGCCTAGAGACCTTAAAATGATGACTCTGTTAAACAGAATTGGTGCAACATAATACAATACCCTCACCCATTAAATTAAATACAGCTTGCTTTTTGTTTTAACACTGGTTTGATGGATATACATTAATTGATACCCGGACACCTCATGGCATTTAATCTCACCTGCCATTGAACTTCTAAAAGGGCCACCTTGTTGGTTATGTCACCCCCTTGATCCTCATATACCCTGTCAATAACAAAAAACAGGAACTTTTTAAAATTCTTGCAATGACAACTGTGTATAAACAACGCATTATGTGCATCTTTACTCTTAATACTGCGTACATGCTCACTTATTCGATCTCGCAACCTACGTGTAGTCATCCCAACGTAGAATGCGTCACATGTAATGCAAGAAGCCACATAAACTAAACATTTTGTGTTACAGTTACACTGACCTGGGCACGCAATTGTACGATCAAAACCTTTTACAACCAAGTGTGTACCCTCACTAATAAATCTACAAACTCTGCAACTACCACACTTGGACATATTTGATTTCCTGACCCTAGGCACCCTTTCCATAATTGCTTTTAAGTTTATACCTTTACTAAACACAATCCTAGGTGCCTTCCCAATTATGTCCTTTGTGTCCTTGTCTAAACAGTGATTCCATACTTCACGTACCGATGCTGCAATGACAGTGGCCTTCTCATTATAGTTAAGAATCAAGCAAGCTTTATTCTTCCCTATATCCTTATTCATGTTGTTCAAATCCATACTACTCACCACTTTAACTTCACTTCTCAATATAGGTTCAAAAACAGTGTTCCTTTTCCTAACTACTTCCTTTTTAACCTTTAATAAAAGATTAAGTGGATACCCCCTGTCCATAAACATACCCACAAGCTTGTACATTTCCTCTCTAAAAAGAATGTCATCACTGATTATCCTAGATAACCGTACCATTTGTCCCTTTGCCACCCCTCTTTTTTGATAATAGGGGTGACAACTGGAAAAATGCAAAAAGGAGTTGGAATAGCTATCTTTCCTGTATAATGTACTAGCCAATCCTTCACGATCCTTGAAAATTGTCAAATCCAAGTAGTTCACCCTATCCACACAATATGTATATGTGAATCGCAAAAAACTAGTGGAAGAATTAATGTATTCAATGAACTCAATAACACTGCTCTCATCACCATCCCATAGGATGAGTAAATCATCCAAATATCTGTTATACAACACTACTTTCTCCCAAAATCTGGATTGAAAAATACAAGTTCTCTCCCATGCCAATAGTACAAGATTTGCGAAAACTGGCACGCATCTTGCACCCATGGCTACTCCCGAACACTGTTGATATACCTCACCTTCAAATTTAATAAAATTATTTTTCAAAACAGTTTCCATCAAATCACAAATGATATTAATCTTGCTTTTGTCAAAACTGGAACTAAGCAATAAACTGTCACGAAACATTTCCATGCCTTCACTGTGTGGAATGACCGAAAACAAATTCACCACATCTATTGTCAAAAAACAAAAGTTCCTAGTACACTTAACAAAAGCCTTCAACCTCTCCAAACAGTGCCAAGAATCCTTGATGATATGAGCTACATCACTAATAACTATTTTACATGCTTCATCCACAAAAGCTGCAAGGGGTTCAGTCTTAGAACCCCTGGCAGATACAATTGGCCTAAATTGTAACTGCTCCAACCCTTTATGTACTTTAGGTATACCAAAAATATTTGGAGTAACAGGGTATCTAACTGTAAGAAAATCAAATTCTGACTCTGTTATTTCACCTTGAAATAGGGCATCCAATAAATACAAATCAATTCTTCTATAGGCCACGTTCATTTCATTAACCGATACCCTTGTGTAAGTATCTGTATCTGCAAGTAAACCCATCATAGATGTCGAGTAATCTATTTGGTTCATCAACACCATTCCCCCACCTTTGTCTGGTTTCATGCATCTAATACTGTTCGAAGATTCAAGCTCTTTGAGAACACTTCTCTCTGCAGGGGTCAGGTTATCAGAACTAGTATCCTTTCTCCCACATATCCTCCTAACCTCGAACTCAATGAGATTTTCCAAAACTGAAACCACATAACTACTAGGTGGTATGAATATACTCTTCCTTTTTAACTTGGAATCACAGTTGTCACAATCCATCTCCTTCTTATCATGAAAATATAGTTCCAGGTTTAGTCTCCTCATAAACAACTTAATATTAATCAAAACCTGGGAGACATCCAATCTGAAACTAGGTACAAAACTAGTTCCTTTAGTGAACAATTGAAAATGCACATCCCCAACTATCATATCAGTGTAATTGTATATAAAAAAACCTTGTTGTTTGATAATTTTACACTCAACACATAACCCAATGGAATTGTCACTTGCACACCCATATATGATGTCTTTTTGCCTGCACTCTAATCCATTACAACTATTATCACTAGTACAATGAGGCGATACTACTTCATGCAAATTGCCTGTGTCATCAGAGTCATTCACTTCACGATCATCACCATTGACTAAACAATTGCTGTTATTGCTGTTACACATAACACCATCATGTAATATCATACATTCATTACAATACACACACACCCCCCATTATTAACACACATTAAAACATCAGTGTGATTGGGCTCAACACATACATTATTAGCATCAATGTCCAATTTGACAAAAGTCCCTATAGCCTCTTCAATTGGTGGCCCCTCGGACTGCTGTCCAAATATCTGTCCACCCTCATCGGTCTCCGGTCTTTGTTCCTCAGTCTCTCGGACCTGCGAGGTCCCGTTGCCTGCTCTAAAAAAACTTCTTCTTCAAAACCAATGTCATGCAATGCGGTTTTAGCCATATCAGAATTACTGGCATGGCCAGAGACAGATCTACCTTGCCCCACCTCACCCTGGTGAAAAATGTCACCAACCCGTTTGTATTGCAATTTATTACCTGGGGGGTAGGCAGTGTGATTTTGATAGTCAAGCCTGTCCCTGGCTAACTTTTTGTGTTTCAATGCCTTACTTTTGGCCACAAAAGCTTCTAGGTTCCTAAGAACCCTATGAAATTTTTCCTCATATTGAAAAAAAATTAAGTCTGTGGTAATGCTGTCGTGCAATCTACAAATTTCACCTCGCAGTGCTGTTAATCTAGCCACATTATTCCTGATAATAATGTCTAGCATATCCAACCCTGCCTTATCGAAAAGGGTAATCAATTCAGAGAAGGCTTCACTGCCTTCTTCAATTCCCATCGGCAATTTCCATAACCGGAGCCCTTTAGGCACTTGTTTAAGTGCCTTGGACTGCTCAAGAAACAAATTGTCAAGCTGGAGTGCCCTATACTTGACACAAAGCTTGTCATACCTTGCTATCTGCTCTTCCAAGCTGTGGAAACTCGCCGACTGCATATCAGAACGAACCAAGCTGTTAACATCCACTGAAAATACCGGAGCCTTCAACCATGACTGCAAATCATGGCTCCGTCTTCCTCTTTGCACTTCCCCTGACAAGGCCCCTCTGGCAGGTCGACTCCGATTGGTTGAGGCAGCACCAACACCATCAGACTCCCTCCGATTGGTCCCAGGAGCTAGCACACCAGAATCCGGAACTCCACGAACAGCCGAAACACCGGGCAAACTCAAACCCATTGTTTCCCTTGTTTTGGAAACAACATTTGCAAAGGTATCTGAACTGTTATAATTTTGCCCTGGTGGAATAGAGTCCGTATCGTTAACAGGAGAATGGAGGGTAAATAATTCAACTTGCGTGTCAGTAGGACTGACACACATCGTATCTCCATCTTTACCATTGTCCCTCTCATAGGTTTTTAACAATTTTTGTACAGCAAAAGAAAGTTCCTTTAAGGCATTCTCCATGGTTTTCGTCAACCCACGATCCAGAAAACAGTGCTGCCACACACAAGGAATCGAACAAACAAATGCAACCCTACAAAAGGGCACAGCGAAATTGCAAAAATGACAAAAGGCAACAACAGGAACCTGAATCAAGGACCAACAATGAAAAACCAAGAGAATTTATTCACAGACACGTCCACCGACTAAGCGCTTTCACCTGATAGCTGCACTTGTATTTTAAATGAAGGTTTTGCATATTGCAGTTTGCTAGTTTGTGATGTCCACTTAGGCCTGAATTTGGCCCTACCTACAAATGTCAATATATTTAAATTTCTTTGACATACTTTTATAAGTTTCCAAACAAGATACCTGAAAGCTAGATTCATATACCACATTTAAAGCCATAACAGCTTTTAGGATAAGCAAACAGCTTAAATATGTACACATCTGTCTTAACATTTGCAATATGTGCATGTAAAATGAAAGAATATCACTTTTTCAGTGAAATAAGAATGAGTTTTGTTCTGTTTTCAGAAGGACATGCAGCTGATCTAGTATCGATATATACTTTGTTTTTTAACCTAAAATGCTAAGTGTATATGTCTGTTATGAGCTTTTCTCCCCAGGCTTCTGCTGGAAATGGGTATTTATTACCTAGTCAGACTTCCCCAGTCAACAAATGTCAATAAATAAATACATTTCAATATTCAGATTGTTATAGAAGGTGGCAGATGACTGCCTATTGATCACAGTTTCAATATATTTAGTTATAATGTTATTCGGTCTGCTGTGACTTTGTGTTACAGCTAGTAACACTATAGACTGGAATTTTTCTGCTTAAACTTTAGCTTATTTTTAACAGATTTTTTTAAAAAATTATAAAAAATATTCTACATGGACCTCTTCAGTGATCAGCATGGGTGGACAGACTTACTATTACACAGCCGGGGTAGCATGTTCAGTTTCATATTGAATTACCACTTTGGCTGTTCCCGGTGGTCTTGTTGTTTGTTCCTCCTTGGTTTGTGCAGGGAATTTGTCTTCCTAGATGCTATCATATGTGCAAATTTAGACTGTGGACCTGCTTGTACTATTTATTTAATCTTCTCCTTTAGGAGTGTTGACTAAACTTGGATGGCTGCTCAAGGGCCTATGAATTCATTTGTGAATGATTTGTACTCATTAGAGCTATACTGTGCCCCCCACTGGGGACTTGCTGTGAGGTCATTGTGGCTGTTTAACCATTCTAGGAAACCTACTTTATGTCTATGCAGAACTTCACTGGGAATACACTCTCAGCATATAGGACTGGTACTGAATTTGCAATTTACCGAATGTTAGTTTGCCGACACCAGTTGTACGAAAGTACACTCTTCCGAAACTGCACTATTGCGAATCTCACTTAACCAAAACAGTTACCCTGCGTGATGTACAATTAGACTTTGTATGTGTACCTTGCCATCCACCTTAGCAGTTCTGTTGCATGTCAGATATGCAGGTAGGTAGAAATATTCATACATTTATACTGTGGAATTTAAACGGAGATCACTCTACAGTAACAGTCGGCAAATCCACCCTTGTTGTCACTGTAGTGCAATCTCGGAGCTGATATATACAAGTTGCAGGGGGGGGCGGGGGTCTTACCCCCATGAAAAAAAAATACTAGAACATGTGTGTATTTCAGTGTAATTATATATTACACAGAGTAACCATTTCACTTAAGTGAGATTCACAATAGTGCAGTCTTGGAAGAGTGTGCGTTCATACAACTGGTGTCATCAAACTACTGTAAGGTAAACTGTAAATTTGATAAACAGAAGTAGACCCATATATATATATATATATATATATATATATATATATATATATATCATGTAAATACATACACAGACACACACACACGTAAATGCATACACAGGCACACGCACACACACACACACACACACACACACACACACACACACACACAGACAAAAACACATGCATGCACCCTCACAAACAGACATACACACACACGCACACACACAAACATGGAAACCATACAGTTCATGGAATTGCATTTTCTCAGGATAAAAATTATTGACTATTATTATTCTAGACTCAGTTCACTTAATCTTGTCTCTTGGATGTTTTTAGAAGCATCTGGTTGATTATGAGGGTCATATTGCACTGCAGTGTTAATATGTAAGTAGTTGTTAATGCTGCTTATGATGAATATGTAGAGATGGCTGTTCAGGGGGTTGCTTTTTTTAACTTAACTGTTTTCTTGATTGTTTGAGTTTCATTAAATTGTTGTTCATGTAATGAGTTTCAAGGAAATACCATCTCTTAAACACACCAAAACAGATTTGGAGGGAAGTTAACCAACTAACAGGCCATATAAAAACACTAGAAATACCCCCACAAATCTCATTCAGTGTGACAATATTAAACTATCCTGAAGTGAGTTCATAAGGGAATTCAGCAGCTTCCCCAAAACTAACACAAGCCCTTCACCAAATGATGACTCCCTCTCACCTCCAGCATATATTCCTCCCTTCTACTTTAGACACGCAAAATGTAAAGCTATCACTGACCTAACTGATAAATTCCTTGCAGCACTTCATCAGGCTGATAACCTTAAATAATGTTTCACAAATTATTCTAAAGACCACCTTCCACAGCCCCTTATATATACAGGGTAAGCCTATCCCAAAAGACATCATGTCAGACATATGGAAAACTGCCCTAGTCAAACTCCTTTCCAAACAATCCAATACAAAACACGTCACACTTTTTCCCCATTCCTGGCCTTCCTACTTTAGGAAAACTCTTTCTCAGAGTAGTATACATGAACCATCAAATTATATCCCACAATACCACCTCCTCTCTCCAAAGCAACAATGCTTTGAGTCAGGACTGATGACATAGACAATGGCAAACTCACTGTAGCACTATTAACTGACCTCAGAAAAGCTTTTGCTTTATTTGAATACAAACTTACAATTTATCAATTGGCTTATTACAGTGAAAAGCATGTTTTTTCACTCTTCAAAGCTGAGGGGTGGACACTGGTTAATAGTACTGGCGCAGGGTGCTGGTTGAACCAGCTATCCTTCTGGAATTCCAGAACTAACTCAAAAAACAAGCCACCTTGGCAGCATCACAACATCAGTAGGCTGTATAACAGAAGGAAGAAAATCATGGCAAAAATTAGGAGCAGTTGTACCCAGCATGATAAAATCACTCTCATCAAATGAAACAATCAGCTCAGAGAACAAATGAGGTCTACTAAAGTCAAATTTGAGGTAAATTTGATCTCTAATGCCAAGGACAACCACAAGACATTCTTTAACTATATCTACAAACTTCAAAGGCAATACATAATTGTGTGCACATCTCATTGTTAATGGAGCCACCTATACTGAGCCAAGATGTAGCAAACCTACTGGCAGACAAATTCATCTCTAACTTTACCCTCAACTCTCCTCAGGAAATACCATCAAATATAACTCCCCCTACTATCACAAATGAAAAAGTTCTCAATGCTCTATCTAAGGCCAAGAACACTGCATTGATGGACCCAGACAGTATCCCAGGATGCCTTCTAAATAGCATGGAACATGACCTATCAGGCCATCTGGAATATTTTAACTGTAGCCTGCAAGCAGGTTTTTGTAACTCATGAATGGAGAACAGCAACAGTCATCCCTCAAAATACTGTCCCTGTATTCTGTCTCCTACAGGCTGTTGAGGAGAGATCTGTGCCTGGCATACAGAGTATTGTTAGACCTTCCCCTGATGAACCTCATGCATATACGCCAAACAAGCAGCAAGATAATTACTCATTCTAAAGACTTAAATCTTCCATGTGATATAAATAGGACCTGCTGTAGAGACAGGTACATATCCCAGAGATTAGCACTTCTCAGGAACAGGCTCTCCATCCATGTGAAGCAGATTTCCTCCCTAACTCAATTCAAGTGTGACTTGGAGAATTGGATGGGGAACAGGAAATTCATCCCTGGTTTGGCACCTGTGTCTATAATGGACACAGACAGTCTGTAAATGGTTCCTCTCCCATGTCCCTGTTTGTAAATGTTTCATCTCCCAAGCCCCTGCTTACACTTATCAGGGGCACCAGAACTTGTCAAAAATTTGAGATGCATGGCTAGACTTAAAAAGGCCCTAGTGATCATTAGCCTAGTAAACACCTGTGAATTTATGAACCTATTCTTTGCTCCATATCAAACACATAAAAATTTAAATTAGTTTTTGTACCTTACCGTGGTTTAACAACTTACTTTGCAAAAGAAATTTTAAAATCAAAATAGGCTCCTTCCTGTCTGTTACAAACCCCCTCCCCCTTAACTGAAGGTATACCCCAGGGCTCCATCCTCACACCCTCTCCTCTTTTCCATCTTCATCAACAAACTCCAGTATAACCACCCTCAATTACTACCATCTTTATGCAGATGATATAGTCATCTATCAAACCAAATTCTTTCCCAGCTTCAGTCAGATCTACACTTACTCCACCAATAGCTATTTAATCACAGTCAGTCACTCAACATCTGCATAAACATTACATTTTGGCACACCTCAGAAACTTTCATACACCATTAACAACCTTCACTTTGCAGACCTAAACAACTCTTCTATAGAAACTACTGCATTCTTCGAGTACTTGGGAATCTGATTTGACCAATCACTCATCTTCTATCCCAACCTAGAAAAAGCAAGAGCCAAAATCAGCTTCCTCCTTTTGTGGGTCAAAAAAGTATCCACATGTTCTTGTCCAAGCCATAGACAAGGGAGTCCTTCTCTTCCAACTTGAATTCAGACACCCAACCTTTATTGCCACTGCAAAGAAAACAACAGCATCCTTCAAATCATCTCAAATGACACTTGTTGTTTTATCACGAACTCCTGACCCCAAGATCATCATTGCCACACCCTTAATAAAGCCAAATGGCCATCAATAAGGCAATGTGCTGGCTTGTTACTAGACTCTCATCTCTACAAGCTTTTAAGCCTTAAATCGTTATCTCCACTTGCAGCAAAACTCCATGAAAAGACTTTATCTGACACCCTAAGGCAATACTTGCAAACCACTCCCACTGTCCTTACACCTAGAACAAAATGAATTGTACAAACTGTGCCTTCTTGTTTACCTCTCTTTGGCAATCGCTCACTATGCAACTTAAAGATGTGGAGACCTTCACTAAATTCAGACAAGAACTTAAGACACACCTGCTGAATGAAGCTCAGTGCTCTGCACCACCAATAGTCCCATCACGTAACTTAGTGTTAACCCAATGCCTGCATATCTTACTGTGTACACACCCCCAGTGGTCACATCACCTAACTCAGTGCTAACCCAATGCCTACTTATCTTACTGTCTGCACACTGACATGGTCACATCTCCTAACTTAGTGCTAACTCAGTGCCTACTTATCTTACTGTCTGCCCCAGCAATGCTCTCATCCCCTAACTCACTCCTAACACACTGCCTACTTATCTTGCAGTCTGCACCCCCAACGGTCACATCACCTAACTTAGTGCTAACCAAGTGCCTAGTTATCTTATTGCCTGCACCCCCAATGGCCACATCACCTAACTTAGTACTAACCCAGTGCCTACTTATCTTACTGTCTGCACTCCCAATGCTCACATCCCCTAACTCACTCCTAACTCAGTGCCTACTTATCTTACAGTCTGCACCCCCAATGGTCACATCACCTAACTCAATGCTAACCCAGTGCCTATTAATCTTACCGTCTGCACCTCCAATGACCACATCTTCTAACTTAATACTAACCCAGTGCCTACCTATCTTACTGTCTGCACCCCAAATGGTTACATCCCCTAACTTAGTACTAACTCAGTGCCTGCTTATCTTACTCTCTGCACTCCCAATGGTCACATCCCCTAAGTTACTGCTAATGCAGTGCCCACTTATTTCACACTGGGAACTTCCAATGGTCACATTACCTAACTCAGTGCTAACCCAGTACTTACTTATCTTACTGTCTGCACCGCCAATGCTCACATCACCTAACTCAGTGCTAACCCAGTGCTTATTTATCTTACAGTCTGCACCCCCAGTGGTCACATCCCCTAACGTACTGCTAGCCCAGTGCCTACTTATCTTACACTCTTCTCTCCTAGTTTGATACTCTGCATGGACTACTTCATTTTATACTGTGTAATTACTTCTCACACAAATGTCATGCTCATTTATAAATCTTGCTGTATTTATTGCCAGTTTTATTATTTACTTTTTTCACTACATAACAATATGATTTTTTCTTATTTGTTCTGCATTGTATTTTCAAAATCTGATTAACTTTCAATTGGAATGTGCCTGTAATTGGTCAGTTTGATTTATGCACTATCCTGGTAAACAAATATAAATAAAATACATTTCATTGAGGTAGGTTTGACTGACTGATTGGGTTTTGTTGAAAAGCAGCTCATCCTGCCTGATGGACTTAATATAGCTGCAGCTAATTATACATTAAAGCCATTAGTAGAATAAATCCCCTACTAGTCAGGACAGATGAACTTCATCGCTTATTTTCAGAAAGGATTGCAATGTACTTCCTACTCTTCTAGCCCCAGTTATAGAAATGAAGTAACAAAGCAGGACAACTCATCTGGAATGTTCCTTGAAGATTTGGGTTCCTGCAATCTATGACTAAGTAATAATGCATAATATAGCCAAGAAGTCTATATTTTATTTGAAAGTTATATGAACCTCACTGTAATAGTGACGGTCTTATCAGCTATTAGAAATATAGACGTGTATTTCTGTCCACTGGATGGCACCATAGGGCTTGTTTACTGAACACAGTGTTCTTTCTCCTTTGAAACAAATGTGAAAATGCTTCATTTCTGTTTGGTATCTTTAGAATAGCTGCATTCAGAAAATGATGATAGCAGCCTTCTACCCATAAATGGTATACTTATCTAGATAGTTTAACACTCTAATAATAACATTTTTACTCATCTGGTATTTGACTTTTACCTGTATTCCCAGGAAGTATATAATAGCTGCTACATTCAGAGTTGTACTAGTAGTTTTCTAAAAGTGGTCCTTCATCCAAAACTATATAGTATTTAACCCTTGCCTGCAGTCCACCTCTGAGCCTGTTGAATTTCCGTTTATTGGACTTGACAAAGCAAGCTTTTCGTATACCTTGGCCAAATAAACCATAGGCATGAGTGTAACTGCTTATGTACAGTTTCTAAATGCACATATATATCCAGACATCCATTTTCCAGTATTCAGAAATGTATATTCTGAGAATTCTGAAACATTGCGTGCATGGCAGGAAATCATACAAATCCCCCTGAGTAATCAAACATCACAGATTTTAGCAATATCAAAAGAAATACAAACACCATATGTATGAAAGTACATACATCTATAATTCACATGTATAACATGCAATGAAGTCTGATACATCACACTCAGAACTGAATTACTACGTGCGTTTAATGACATACAGTAGCTCAGGAATCTTGAAAAACAGAAACTATTTACTTCTTGGCAGCTGAGTAGTACAGAGATTAGCATGCCTCACAGTACTTGTTTCTTTGCTGAGGGATTTGCTGTACAAAGTCTACATGTCCTTCCCTTACCCACATGGGTTTTTGCACTGTGCTTTCCATTTTCTTCCCCATCTCAAAGACAAGCCAATAGCTAATTCATAATTCTTAAAACTGACATTCCAATGTGTTTGTGTATGTCTATAGGTGTGTGTGCGTGTGTGTGTGTGTGTGTGTGTGTGTGTGTGTGTGTGTGTGTGTGTGTGTGTGTGTGTGTGTGTGTCTATGGTGTGTGTGTGTGTGTGTGTGTGTGTGTGTGTGTGTGTGTGTGTGTGTGTGTGTGTGTGTGTGTGTGTGTGTGTGTGTATGTGTGTGTGTGTGTGTGTGTGTGTGTGTGTGTGTGTGTGTGTGTGTGTGTGTGTGTGTGTGTGTGTGGGTGTGCGTGTGTGTGCGTGCGTGTGCATGCATGCGTGTGCATGTCTGTGCGTGTGTGTGCATGTGTGTGCGTGTGTGAGTGTGTGTGGGCATAGGTAGGTGTGTGTGTGTGTGGGTATAGGTGTGTGTGTGTGTGTGTGTGTGTGTGTGTGTGTGTGTGTGTGTGTGTGTGTGTGTGTGTGTGTGTGTGTGTTTATGTATGCTTCACTGTGCAGCACTCCTCCTTCATTTCATCCTTTTGATAGCAGAAAATTGCTGAAGCTGTCATGCACACACTTGTTTTCTCTTGAATGTGCCTAACCCCACCTGTGGTGGCTCAAATAGGTGCCTGCGTCACCTGGGGGATAGCATTTTATTTTTTTCTGATGGCATTTGCATGCTACCAGACACATGACCCTGATAGCTACTGTCACTGCTTTCTGTTCCCCAGGCCCCCATGACATGGACCCACTGCCTCCACTTGCACAGGAGAATATGACTACCACCAAAACCCCCACAGGATGAGCAAGCCAGAGTAATTGCAAGGATAAGCTCTACCTTCCCTGTTATCACACACAAGATAAAACTGGTATTAGAAAATGAATGAATGACTGATTGAATATTTGATTCTCTACAACAAAAATAATTTTATATTGTCATGTATCACTTTACATAAATATTTACTTTAAAATACATAGGTTCATAGGTTCATAGGTTCATACTAGGCTATCTGCCCTAGGGCATTTATAAGCCTAGCCAGAGTGTGTTTGACTTTCGTCACCCATTTTAAAATAATTTTGCTATGCCCTTTTTCCAGGTTAGTATACTGTGCCTCTGTCTAACAGTGACACAGAAGTGATACCTGGGGTAAACCTACGGTCTCCCATCCACTCATCAAGATTCCTCTTGAAGAGAGTCATTGAGGGACTCTGCCTAACCTGGACTGGGATTTTATTGAAGAGTGAAGGGAGCCTCTGGGTTATGAATCTGTCCCTTCAGCAAGTCCTATTTATTTCAGTGCTGAGGTTATAGGTTCATAGAAAATACCCCTGTCAGTCTCGAACCCCGGACCTTGGAAACACTAGTCTGCATGGATTACCACTGAGCCAGTCCTCTTACACCATGTACTCAATATTCTCTCCCCTAGAATTCCCAAGTGCCACAAACATTAATGTAAAACAAGAAAAATGTCCTTGAGTTCCCCCTATATATTAGAAAAATATGTTGGTCCTCACCATACCAAATGCATATGTTACACTGTACATAAGTAGACACATCACCGCTGAAATCCACACACACAAACACAGACACACACCCTTGAAATAACTGTAATTTAGCTTAATACACACACGCACAAATATATATATATATGGATTCACTTCAGAAGCTCAAAATACTAAAATATCGAATTTCATTATTTTGAGCCCAGAAAGCCGAATCCACAAACCACGAAAATTCAAAACTGCGAAATTCAAAATCTCGCACACCAGAGATTTTGATTGAATTTCGTGGAACTACTGCACACACATACACACACACACACACACACACACACACACACACACACACACACACACACACACACACGCCATTCTCCCCACACATGCATAACCTATCTACTACATGAAAGCAGGGGGGCAAGCACCCCTGCACCCCACCCCCCACACCCCCCAAACTTAAATATTCTCACTCTGAGATCACACTACATACAAACACACACAAAACACCACCACACAAGCTAGATTCTCCATGCACACACACACATCATAGCAACAAAACACACTGACACACACCATAGCCCCTACCCAAAACTTTTAACACACACACACACATACACACACACTTACCTGAATCCATAACCACAGTGAAAGTTCAGAAGCACGAAATTCAAAACCTCTGGTATTCGAGGTTTTGAATTTCGCGCTTCTGAACGTTCGCTGTTCTCAGGATTCAGCTTTCTGGGCTCAAAATACTGATATTCGATATTTCAGTAATTCGAGCTTCTGAATATATATATATATATATATATATATATATATATATATATATATATACATATATCTCACATCATTATCAGCAGCCTCCTTTTTTCCCATTTTTATACATGGGGTCGGGGTATGATGTTAATTGTTGCCGACTCTCTCAATTCAGTGCCATACTCCTGCCTTCTTCAACACTCATGCCTGACTGTTGCAGATCTTCTTTCACACGATCCATCCACCTCTTTGTTGAACATCCTCGTTTCCTCTTACCTTCTTCCTGTCTGTCCCAAATCTTCCTCACCAGATTGTCTTCTGCTTTTCTTGGAGCTACTTTGGCTTCTGCTTTTATGTCCTCATTTCTTTGTCTGTCCCACAGTGTACATCCTACAACCTTTCTCAGGCACTTCATTTCCATCACCTCTAGCTTCTTCAACTGTTCTGCCTTTACTGCCCAGGTTTCTGTACTATACAGTAGTACTGGTCACACCACTGTCTTGTACACCTTACTTTTCAGCTTCTTTGGCATTCTGCTGTCATAGGCTACACCTGATATCCTATGCCATTTGGCTGCAGCCCCTTTGATTCTAGCTTTGACCTCTTCATTCAGACTACCCTTCTCCTCAACTACCCCTCCCAGAAACTTGAAGCTGTTTACCTGTTCCACTATCTTCCCATCTATCTCTATTCTCAGCTTCTTCTGATTTCCCCAATTTGCTGCCATTGCCACCATCTTATCTGTGCTTAGTTTCATCCCATGTGCCTTCAGATTTGCATCCCATTCTCCTATCCTTTGCTGAATTTCTAGCTCAGAGTCAGCCTGTACTGCCACATCATCTGCATACAGCAGATTTGTTGATCTCTCCCCTCCAACCTGTTTGCTAATGTAGTCCATCATCAGTATGAACAGCAGTGGGCTCAGAGCTGAACCCTGATGTACACCCATTCCCACTGGGAACCCCTCTGTGAGGCCGAACACTGTTCGTACTTGAATCAGTGGGTCCTTGTACATAGTCTGCACTAATTCTACCAATGTTTCTGGGACGTCAAACCACCACAGTACTGCCCAGATCAGCTTTCTTGGGACCTTGTCATATGCTTTCTCCAAGTCTAGGAATGCCCAGCTGGACTCTCTCCTCATCTCTAGCTTCTTCTCAAGTATTTATCTCAGTGCAAACATTGGGTCAGTTGTGCTGCATCTTGATCTGAATCCAAACTGCTCATCTCCATCTTACATTCTACTATGCTGCATATCCATTTATCAATCACCCTCTCCAGAACTTTCATGCAATGTGATAGGAGTTTGATGCCTGTGTACTGCCCATAGTTGTGGATGTCCCTTTTATTCTTGTACACTGGCACGAGTATGCTTATTCGCCAGTCATTTGGGATACACCATTCTCTCCACACTGTTATTAGTACTTTCAGGAGCCATTTCTCCCCTTATCTCACCCAGCATTTTTATCATATCTGCTGTGACTTCATTTGAGCCTGCTACTTTCCCTGACTTCATCACCTTAGTGCTGTTCTTACTTTTTCTAGGGTGGGCTCTTCCTCTTCTCTCATTGTAGGCTGTTTCTGGGGCAGTACCGCTTCTGTGGGGTTTTCTTCATTCAGATGCTGCTGGAAATACTCCTTCCATCTGCCTTTGATGTCCTGTTGGCTGGTAAGCAGGTTGTTGCTGGAATCCCTTATGAAGGGTGTCTGACTATCTTCTTTATCTTTCTGTCTTTGCCTTGCAACCTGATATAGTTTCTTTGTGCCCCTTACTGAATCACTTTCCAAAAGTTGATACAGTGACTCCGATGCCCTATTCTTTGCTATTGCAACTTCTTTATTAGATTCATTGTTAGCCAACCAGTAGTCCTTCCTAGCTTGGTCAGTCTTTTCTATCTCCCACTTCTTCCTGCACTCCTTCTTTTCTTTTGATGACTTCCTGGACTTCTGCATTCCACCACCAGCTTTCCTTATGCACCTTATTTCTATACCTGACTTGGCCACATATCTTTTCTGTAGTCCTAACACATGCTGTTTTTTGGCACTGCCATTCTTCTTCAACTCCACCTATTTCCTCCTCTTCTTGGGGTGCTAGAGCCCTGACTAATTTCTTGAACTGTTGTACTTTCAGTCCAGTCAACTTCCAGTTCTTCAGCCTGGTCTCTGTTGACCTTAGAGCCTTCTCTGACCATTGCTTGCAGCTGATTGTGGCAAATAGTGGTTTATGCTGTGGGCCGACTGTTTCATTGGGGATGACTTTGCAATCATGGATTCTACCCCACTGCCTTTTCCTTACTAGCAAGAAGTCTACCTGAGTTGCATGTTGACAACTCTTGTATGCAATGCATACTCTTGTATGTGATCTTGTGACTTCTCTGTTTCTAAACCATGTGTTGGCTACTATCAAGCCATTTGCCAGATAGAAGTCTAGAATGGCTTCTCCTTCTTTATTCCTGTTGCCCCACCCATGTGGACTGAGGCAATCCTCATATCCTGTTCTGTCTGTCCAAATATATGCATTCAAGTCACTCATTATCAACACCAATTCATGTTCTTTTGCTTTATCTAGTAGGTCCTGCAACTGCTGTCTGAATGTACTCTATTCCTCACTATCACAACCCTGCTGAGGTTATGAATATCTGACTGCCATGAGTTTGTCATTAATTCTGATGATGTCCCTCACTGCCTTCTGAAGCCTCTCTCTCACCACAATTCCTACGCCCTCCACCTGAGTAGTAGTCTCTGGATCCCAAGTCAAGTGGCTTTGCTGCACTGCCCTTCCATCTCATCTCTTGGATACATAGGATATCCAGCATCCTCTGTATCATCATGTCATCCACTCCCAAGCTGCGTCCTCTCAGTGAACCTGTCAGTGAACCTACATTAAGCATAACAATTCTCAGTTCATGTTTGGCAGGCTGGTTGGTTTTATGTCCAGCTTTCACTCAACAGAGCTATCCCAGGTAACCAGGCTGGGCAACTAGACACCGACCACCAAGTAGCTTATTGACCCAGAGTTGCTGGGCTTTATGGGCAGGAGCACACTGGCCAATAGGGCCACATATACCCCTTCCCCTGGAGTGGGTCAGAGTAGGCCAGATACTCAACCCACTTATCACCAGTAACTACCCATGCCCATTTTTGGCAACATTAGTCAACATGACCCAATCACCTAGAGCCATATTTTACACCATCAAGTGGCTAACCCTGCTACGGCCCACAGTCTGTGATCCATGTTCTCCTATCTTGAGGATACTGCGCACCGCAGTAGATGCCCAAGGCGGTTGGTCTGTACAACTCTTCCCCCTATAGGGCAACATGTAGAGTCTGTGCTGCTGCCCACAGCTCCATTCATTGGTGAGTCTGAGATGGAAACACTCAGCATTTTGTTTGGACATGGGAGAAACCCCACCGGGACACATGGAGAACATGCAAACTCCAAGCAGGCATTGGTCAGAGGTCAGGATTCCACCTTGCACCTTGTGCATGGGAGATGAAGACCTTAATCAATAAGCCATCTGGTCTCTTATATATATATATATATATATATATATATATATACATATATATATATATATATATATACACACACACACACACACACACACACACACACACACACACACACACACACACACACACACACACACACACACCATTTGCAGTCAAATTCACATATTCAATCAAATTCACAGTTATTCATTCATTCATTTATTACTTCCGTATTTAGTCAGATCCTACATAAGATTAATAGGGAACAGTTTGAGTACGCAATGTTTTATGATTTCCTTGGGCTTGTCTTGAAATAAGCCTAGGCCTTCTCATGGAAGCTGGCCTAACCATTTGAGCATTAATGTTCTAAGCATCCCAAAATATGCACTAAAGCTAAGATTACAATACAATTCACACTTTCTTATTAAAAATTCCCAAATTACTACATTAATTTCTTTCATAATTATCAAATAGAATTTACATTGAAGTACAAGAGTATCCTTTCATATTGTCAGACAGCACAGCATATGTAATAAAAGTTGCTTCAAATGAGATATGCAAAACCGTATCACATCTCTAGCTAAACATATACTATGATGGATGGCAGTTCATTAGTTTCTCCAAACTCCCGTAAAATTCAAATAGCTGATGCACTGGTATATTGATACATTTTCAGCAGGACATTTTCATGAACTATCAAGAACTCTATGTTAAAGCACACACTTTATTTATTTATTTATTTGTTATTTTATTTATTTATTAACTCTGTTGGCCAGGTAGCTGTGTAGGTGGAGGTCTATAGACCATTTTCAGATTCAAACTGGGTCAGTCATTTACAGGCTTCAGCAGATAGTTACAATTCTTTGTTATTTGTACAATTCAAAGAATATGATAATTCATTTGTAAACAGCATGTAGGAAGCCGCGGTGGTGCAGCGGTAGCGCTGTTGCCTCACAGCAAGAGGTTCTCCCATTCGATTCTTGGCTGGAGTGCCTTCTGTGTGTAGTTTGCATGTCCTCCCTGCGATTGAGTGGCGTTCGAAAGACATGCGTAGAATGGGTGTGCCTTTGCTGAAGGTTGGGCATCGAGCTGGCACCTCGGCACCCGTAAAAAATTTACTGCCAGTCTTTAGCATACCGGAGTTCCGCTGTGGCGACCCCTAACTGGGAAAAGCCAGAAGAAGAAGAAGATTGGTGTGGCATGAAGAAGACACAATGAAATACTGATAGCAATGAAAGTTTACTGTTTAAAGAGAGCAACATACAGGTTTATAGAAAGAAGAGCTAGACGAACCTACAGAAGGAATAGGAAGCAGTATTTACTTATGTGCAACATATATCAAACAACTGTCCTATTAGAGTTTAGTGTTTAGCTGTATACATAAGAGCTAGTTGCTATAGGTCTGATTTAGTCATTGACCAAACATTAACACTTCCGTTCATTACTAAGAAAATGAAGTAACTCCTTTTTTGAATGTACTTAACTCCTGTTGTTTTCTGATATTTTGAAGTAGTGAGCACTGTACTGCAGGTACAAGTTCTGTTAGGGTTTTTCACCTATTGCTTTGTTGAAATGGGGTCTTGACAAACCAATGGCCTTTCCTGTAAGGAATAGTTTGTCTGCCTGTACTACAGGGTATGTGCTAGAGATGAACAGTATGAACAGCATAAGCTTTTAAAATACTTAGGTAACATTTATATTTGTATCAGCAATATTTCAGAATCTAGTAACAGAAAATACATGACATGTACTGTAGTTGTTAGTTGCACTGAATCATATATATGCTGGACTTGTTAGTTTGGCTTCAGAGATGGCACACCAAATAAATTGGATCCATAAACTGGCATAATTTCTTCATACATAAGAAGTTAACACATTAGTACCCCCCAGGAAACATTTGCATCTGAGATGTTACACTGTTAAACTCATATGGGAGAAAAGAATAAATGTAAGAAACTGTTTTAAGAAGGATCATTCCCATAAATATGGCTTTATATAAAATCCTGAGAACCTGATTTAGGATTCCAGTTTATCAAATTCTGTTGTAGTAATCAGTTATAATAAATTTTGTGAACTGTTAAAGCCATTAGAGCACAGGCTAAATTATCCTGTAAGTCTGAAAAAAGTCAAAATCACATATGCAGATTTTAATGTTTATGGTTTTCTTTTAGTCATGTTTGCTCATTAAATAGCTTCATTTTCTTTTATAACAGTAGACCAGTCAAGGCAAGCTACAGTAAATCTTTCAGTAAATTGCTTGCCTAAGATTCATGAACAAGTTGTACATGGCCCACAGCCTTTTTTAGAGTATATTAATTGGACATATTTTTTTTCATACATCAAGCTATATTTCACTCAGCTTATGCTCATTTCGCATACTGTTAAACAGTATAATGCAACATAGTGAAGAGAATCTAATAAGAGTGTGCACATTGTGATACTGTATGCCACATAGTGCACTCAATTCATAAAGCACAATAAATCTGCAGTTTACAGCATCATTCAGTGCACATCACATTGGTGGAGTATTTGGGCAACAACAGGAACAGTATGGAGTTTAATGTGGTAGGACTGCTATGCTGCAGGACAGTATTGGATTACATGTTGGATACTGTATGCCATACCAGATTAGGGTACATATGACATTCATGTGGAAGAAGTTCTGTAAAGAATATGATTGTGCCAATAGGCAGCACAGGCATCTACAATCTTTTGATCACATGAAATGCAAATACAAGAAATAGAATTGCTGACTTATAAGATATTGACCCATTTAGTTAGGGTGAATATGTGCTGAGATGCAACAGGAGAAGCAAATGTGGACATGCATTATGTATACTATCACCTGCACAGGTTTTACTGCTGACATGTGCACCAGTGCCTAATAACTCATCTGGAATCCCCAAACATAATATGAAGAAATATGTAGCACAGCTCATTGCCAAACAAAAGGTGCAGTAGGGTGTGTTTGGCCTCCAGAAAAGCAGACCATGTGCTTAAATACCTCAGGACAGATGAATAGCAAAATATTCCTCAGCTGTGCAATGTTTCATGCTATGTGCATACACACATTACTGGCAGTTTGGTACCCACAGAGGCAGTGACATTTTCTCTAAATGAATGTTGCACTGATCCTGATGATGATGAAGAAGATGAACATCAGGATGCACGGCCAGAGCAGATGTCATTTAGTGGAATTTGGATTACTGAGAATGACATGTTCAAAATATCTGGGGCATACCTGCAACCTGATAATTGACTGACTGATACTTGTACATGGTACATGATATAATGGGTCCAAACAGAGAGATGAAATTAGCAGGAAAAGGAGATTAGCATTGCTGGAACTGAACTCTTACTCAAGTCTTCATGTGATGAACCCTGTTTTCACAAAATTTCACCAAGACAACACTGATAGATTGTATTTTATAGAGCATATATCATGGACCACAGACGGTTAAGAAATAAAAAAGACAGCTGAGTATATAGGTTTTAGCACAAAAAAGTGCTCAATCCTAGTGTATGCACTGGTGCCAAGACTGAGAAAAAAAGCAGTGTGGAGTTTTCAAGACACGGAAACATTCCAAGAGCAGGGTTAGGCCAGGTTCAGGTGAAAATAGTTTCCCTGTTCTAGAAGGAAATAGTTCACAAAAACCACAAAAACTGGCATGACAAAAAGGGCCATAAAGATGACGAAGGGAACTCATGAGAATAAGGAAGAAATGACTATTTCACAAGAAGGCCAGAATTTCCTGATAGTAAATATTTAGGAAGGTTAAAAGAAAAATACCTTTACAAGAAAAACTGTCAAAAGCTTAAAAGGGAAGTTTGTATTCATTATTACAATAGATTTATGAAAAATTGCAACTTTGGGCTAGCTGCAAAAAAAGCAACAGGAGATGTGCAAAAATATAAAGAACATGCAAAAATATAAAGAAAGAAACCTAGAGATTTTTGAAAGATATAAAAAAGAAACATGAATTTGAGAAAGGAAAAGAGAGCCAGTATGGTGCAATATTTATGCAAAGAAGAAAGGCAAACTAATCAATATAAAAAAGCAGCTTCAAAGATATTTGAAGAGAAATACAAACACAGGCACCTGAGTTTGAAACATTTCATAATATAAAAAAATAAGAAGACTAAGGGGAGATTTAAAAAAAGAGGATTAGTAAGGTAGAAACAAATAGAAATTGAAATTATGGATTACCTGCTAAGTGAATGATTTAGTGTCAGGAATCCAACACAGTAAATATTGCAACATGATGGAATTATGCATCCCCAAATTAGGCAACAACAGGTGGAGTAGGAGGCATGTGAAGAAGATTTGCAGCACAATGATGCTCTTTAGCCTTCTGTAGGAGACTAGTACAAAAGCACAAGTGAAGCCGTCCAGCAAGGAAAGGAGCAGGAAACAGTGGAAAGTGACATAGGTGATGTTGTGGAGCAATGGGCCAAACGGTTCCCATATGAAGAAACTGCAAATGAAGCAGGGTGCATTGGAAAGGAGCAGGAAACAATGGAAACTGACATAGGTGATGTTGTGGAGCAATGGGCCAAACGGTTCCCATATGAAGAAACTGCAAATGAAGCAGGGTGCATTGGAAAGGAGCAGGAAACAGTGGAAACTGACATAGGTGATGTTGTGGAGCAATGGGCCAAACGGTTCCCATATGAAGAAACTGCAAATGAAGCAGGGTGCATTGGAAAGGAGCAGGAAACAATGGAAACTGACATAGGTGATGTTGTGGAGCAATGGGCCAAACGGTTCCCATATGAAGAAACTGCAAATGAAGCAGGGTGCATTGGAAAGGAGCAGGAAACAATGGAAACTGACATAGGTGATGTTGTGGAGCAATGGGCCAAACGGTTCCCATATGAAGAAACTGCAAATGAAGCAGGGTGCATTGGAAAGGAGCAGGAAACAGTGGAAACTGACATAGGTGATGTTGTGGAGCAATGGGCCAAACGGTTCCCATATGAAGAAACTGCAAATGAAGCAGGGTGCATTGGAAAGGAGCAGGAAACAGTGGAAACTGACATAGGTGATGTTGTGGAGCAATGGGCCAAATGGTTCCCATATGAAGAAACTGCAAATGAAGCAGGGTGCATTGGAAAGGAGCAGGAAACAGTGGAAACTGACATAGGTGATGTTGTGGAGCAATGGGCCAAACGGTTCCCATATGAAGAAACTGCAAATGAAGCAGGGTGCATTGGAAAGGAGCAGGAAACAGTGGAAACTGACATAGGTGATGTTGTGGAGCAATGGGCCAAACGGTTCCCATATGAAGAAACTGCAAATGAAGCAGGGTGCATTGGAAAGGAGCAGGAAACAGTGGAAACTGACATAGGTGATGTTGTGGAGCAATGGGCCAAACGGTTCCCATATGAAGAAACTGCAAATGAAGCAGGGTGCATTGGAAAGGAGCAGGAAACAGTGGAAACTGACATAGGTGATGTTGTGGAGCAATGGGCCAAACGGTTTCCATATGAAGAAACTGCAAATGAAGCAGGGTGCATTGGAAAGGAGCAGGAAACAGTGGAAACTGACATAGGTGATGTTGTGGAGCAATGGGCCAAACGGTTCCCATATGAAGAAACTGCAAATGAAGCAGGGTGCATTGGAAAGGAGCAGGAAACAGTGGAAACTGACATAGGTGATGTTGTGGAGCAATGGGCCAAACGGTTCCCATATGAAGAAACTGCAAATGAAGCAGGGTGCATTGGAAAGGAGCAGGAAACAGTGGAAACTGACATAGGTGATGTTGTGGAGCAATGGGCCAAACGGTTCCCATATGAAGAAACTGCAAATGAAGCAGGGTGCATTGGAAAAGGATACGTCACAGGAAGATTTTCTGGAACTTTCTATAGAATACTCACAAGAAACAGCAAAGAAGACACTCTCAATTATTTAATGGAAGACGTGCTCAATTTTATAAAGATGTATAGACATATTAAGATAAATTAAAACATATATTAAAGAAACTAAATAAGGTCCAAAATGTGAGAAGATTGATAAAAACGGATGAACAAAGTAATCAGGACTATTAAGAGAAATTCATATGATATAACCAAATTAAATAGAATTCATTACTGTACAACTAAACTAATAACAGATAAAGTGCTACCACAGAAATGTAGAGTAACAAAGGAAATTAAGGAAACAAATAAAATGCCATCACTGAAGTACTAAATAGAGAAAACATTAAAGCAGCCAAGACAGGAAGTATAACTGCTAGAAGACTATAGAAAAAGAACAGATCAAAAGAGTAAAATCCCATGATTGAAGGTACTCCGTGATCAGCCTCAGTAAGAAGCTGAGATCCCTCATAAAATCCTCCAAAGCTAGTTACGAAAACAAAATTGCCACTGATTCTAAAGACAACTGCAAAGCATTCTATAGCTATGTCAAGAATCTCAATGGCAACACTCAGATCTGCTTTAAGTTACAGCACAATGGCACTAAATATACAGAACCAACTGATATTGCCAACATCCTGGCAGATAGGTTCAGTGCTAACTTTACCCCTCTCTCATCCCCTAAAGGGCCCATCTCTATACCGGAAGAATGCAAAGTGCCTATAATCATGGCTGCACAGGTAAAAAACTCACCCTCCAAAGCCAAGAACACAGCATCAATGGGACCTGACAACATCCCAGGCTGCGTTCTACATGGACTACAGAACGAACTGGCACCACACTTAAGTACCATGTTCAATCATAGCCTCACCTCAGGCTTTGTGCCCACTGAATGCCGCACAGCAATGGTTATCCCACTCCACAAAGGGGGAGCCACCACGGTCCCCGGGAACTGCCATTCCCATTAGCCTGACAAGCCTGGTCTGCAAGGCTATGGAACGTATCATCATGGAACTTATAAACAATGAAATTGGTAATCTCCAAACTCTGGACCCTACCCAATTCGGGTTTATAAAAGGTAGATCATGTCTCCTAAACCTGATAGACTTCTTTGAAGTGGTCACCAAAGCCGTAGATGAGGGTAAGGAGGTTCACACAGCCTATCTAGATCTTGCCAAGGCTTTCGATACCATCCCCCACTCTAGAATTATAGATAAACTCACTAAACTAGGTATAAATCCCTATATCACAAGATGGGCTGCCAACTGGTTCACTGACAGAACCCACACTGTGAAAGTAGCAGACTCTAAATTCAACTTCAGACCAGTGACAAGTGGAGTACCACAGGGTCCAGTCCTAGGTCCTCTCCTGTTTGGTATCTATGTCTCTGAAGTACAGGCTAACACAGAAGGTCTTCGGCTAAAAAAGTTTGCAGATGACTGCAAACTAGGAGCCATAATCAAAACTCGTAATGATGTGGACATCCTACAAAAGGGCCTCACTGAGACAGATGCCTGGTGTCAAAGCCATGCCTCAAGCTCAATTCCAAAAAGGGCATTGTCATCCCTTTTGGTAAAAACTCTGTACCCATGAACTACCACATAGGCTGTAGTCTACTTAACACCGAAAGTGATAAGAGACCTTGGGACACAGGTGGACAGTATTCTCTCCTTTGATAATCACATCGCCACAGTAGTCAGGAAATCCTTCTACGTGGCACACCTCATCACAAAAGGTTTCTCATTCAGGAAAAAAGAGGTCATTGTTCCCCTCTACTCATCACTCATTAGACCCATTAAAGATTACAACGCACCTTTTGGTATGTACCTCACAAGACATCTACAACAACTAGAAAGGCCACAGAAATACCGCACAAAGAGGATTACTGGCCTTAAACAGATGCCCTAAGCAGACTGTCTCAAAAAACTCTAGCTTTACTCTGTCACATATCGCCTACTCAGAGGCGATCTCTGCCTAACATACAAAGCTATGTCAAACCCAGAGCTGTTGGACATGCTCCACGTAAAGAAATCCCAATCCCTCAGAGCTAAATGCTCTGGGGACCAAACCTTGTCACCACAATAAACCGAACATGCTGGAGGGATAGATTCCTGTCCCAGAGACTTACCATACTCTGGAACAAACTACCCATCTATATCAAACAAAGCTCCTCATAAGTACTCTTCAAGAAAAATCTTGATGATGGATGGGAGACAGGAAATTCATCCCAGGGATCACTTCTGTGGCTCGGCTTGACAGGGGCACAGGAAAATAATTTCTTTGGCTAGGCTTATACAGGCCCTAGAGCCAATAGCCTAGTATCTACCTGTGAACCTATGAACCTATAGAAAAGGAACAGATCATCAAAAAACACTTAAAAAGATAGACTTGATAAAAGCTATACAAAGTATCAAAATAGATCAAGACTTATCATACACTATTGCAAATAATAAACTAAAAATATCAGAACAGGCAGAAAAATGTGGAAGGTGTGTAGATGAACATAAAGGTAAAGTGCAAAATAAGCAATTTATGGATAACCAGAAAAGATTTTTATAAAGAATTGGGAAACAAAGCAAAAGGAACAGAATTTTTTTCTCTTCCATTACCAGTCTCCCGCTCTGTCATTTCTACTTATGTTTTCTTGGTTATTTCTGCTTATACCCTTTCACCTCTTCCTCTGTTTTTTGTTCCTGCTCTAGTAACATCCAGTCTCATTTATGTCAGTAATCATACTGAATCTATGTACATTATCACTGCACTTGTATCTCCTTCTATGACATGTTAGCATGTCTTTGGCTTGTGTATGACAAAATAGTTTCTAAATTATATGATAAATGTACATACTATTTACGTCTTTTGTATTACTTGCAAAGTAATATTTAAAATGTTTATTTTTTTTACTGTTGTTCATTGTAAAACATATTTTATGTGGAGTTTTCTCCCCAGGCGTCCACAGAAAATGTGACTTGCACCCAGTTGGACTTTCCCAGTAAACAAAAGATAATATATAAATAAATAAATAAATAAAAGCAGCATCAAAAAGTAGAAATAAGCACATTTTGAAGAAGTATTTATGAAGACCTTGTTGAACATAGGAAAGATGCTGAATGGACAGACAAATTAAAAGAAACAGGAAGGAGCTCTAATCTAGAGGATATGAAATGGGATGAAGTAATGGCCAGAGAAATTGAAAAAAATTAAGAAAGCTCCTAAATGGAAAAAAAAAGCAGGCCCAGTCATATTACCTACAAAAAGATTTAGCCATGAGTAAGAATTAATTATATGCCCATCCCAAACAGACACCAACCTGGTTAACAACAAGAAAAATTATACTTCTCCTTAGGAGTGACCTTACAAGCCAACCTAAAACAGATGGAACAATAACTTGCCTTCTGATGATGCACAAACTATATACTAGAATTCATGCGGACAGAGTTTATATTCATCTACAAAAAAACTCAATTATAGTAATAGAACAAAAAGGTAACAAGAGAAAGTATTATGGAACGAAGAATCATTTTTTGCTAAAAAAGCCATAACAAAGAATTGTAAAAAGAGGAAGAATTTTAGTATAGCATAGATAGATTATAAAAAAGCATTTAACAGCATTCTACATTCATGGATAAAGGAATGTTTACAGATGTACAAGATATACCCTACACTGATCAGTTACATTACAGTGACCATAAAACAGTAGCAAACCACTTGGCAGATGAGCCATGACAAAGGGCAAATGATTATTCCAGGGATAAAAATGCAAATGGGAATATCCCATGGTGATTCTTTGTCACTGTTTCTGTTTTGTCTTGCCCGTTAACACATTAAGCTACTTACTTAATAGGTTAGGCTATGGTTAAAGCTTGGCTGCCAGAAAAAAAATAAGTTATGTACTCACCATACCATTCCATCTGTGTTGACTGCTTCAGTCTTCATCAAAACCTGTGGGTTTTGGTTCCGAGCTCGGACCCAACTCAGCCGTCAGCAAGCTTAGGATTCCATGCTAGAGCTAGAGCCCCTCCCATCCTGCTCATACACCCTGGCTCCTCTCAGATACCTCAGATTGAGTTTGCTGCCAGTATTCACAGAAGAAATAAATACATGCTTAAAAACAAGCAGTAGAGCTTAAAAGAATGCTCAGGAGTTCAAAACAGGAACAAAGGTTCCCAAAACTATCCATCAGGTCCCTTCAGAGATAAGGAAGGAGGAAGGAGGGAAAGGCTGATGAAGACTGAAGCAGGCAACACAGATGGAATTGTATGGTGAGTACATAGCTTCTTTATCCCATGTCTGTTCAATCTTCATCTAAACCTGTGGAACAGAGTCCCCAGCTACATGAATCTGACAGCCTCATGGAAGAATATTCTGGAGCACGGCAGAGCCAAAAGCAGCCCTATTCCTGGATATGATATCAAGTTTGTAATACAAAATAAAGATGTGAGAATTCACTCATGAAGCATCTGCACAAATACCTTTTAAAGAAACTATAGACCAGAAGGCCTGGGATATGGCTATGGATCTCGTGGAATGAGCACTGATTGGCCTAGGTTGTTGTTGTGTCTTTCAGCTTATCCCGGTTAGGGGTTGCCACAGCGGAACTCCGGTCTGCTAATGTTTGGTATTGGATTTTTACATGCCGAGTTACCAGCCCTGATGCACAACCTTCAACGAAGGCACACCCATTCACGCATGCCTCCACACAGAAGATGCTCTAGCTGAGAATCGAACGCGACAACGTCTTGCTGTGAGGCCTAGGTAAAGGAACGGTATTCAATGAATACACATGAGTAATACAATCCCTTAACCATCGAGCAATAGTAGCTTTAACAACAGCTTTCACTTATTTGGAATCTGAGAAAGCAAGAAACAACTAATCAGATTTCCTGAATGCTCTTGTTCTATCCAGGTAGAGGCACAATTGCCTATGAACGTCTAAAAGGTGCAACATATATTGACCCTTATTTTGAAAGTTTGAAAAAAAAAGATTAATGGCTTGATTAATGGCATTTATTGACACAACCTTTGGTAAGAAAGAAGGATAAGTATGTAAAGTAACTCTGTCTTTATGAAAAATAAGATGGGGAGGTTTGGAAGACAATGCTTGAATCTCCGAAACCCTCTTGGCGGAAGTAATTGCTACTAAAAAGGCTGTTTTCTAGGACAAAAATTTTAACTCTGCCTTAGCAGCATATTCAAAGGGAGGTAAGGTCAAAGTTTGAAGAACCAACATAAGATCCCATGGAGGAGTAGGGTCTTTGATAGGAGGTCGAAGGATGAACATACCCTTGAGAAAGGCTTTGCAAACTCTGGAAGAAGCTAAAGATGTAGCATTTTCCCCAGTGTGAAAAATAGAAATGGCTGCTAACTGAACTTTAACAGTAGAGAAGCTGGCCCCCACATGAGAAAGCTCAGCTAGAAAGTCCAAGACTGCTGAAATGGGTGCTGTAAATGGATCAATGTGATGATGCTGGGCCCAAATGGAAAAACTCTTCCACTTGCTTTGATAAATTTTTCTGGTAGAAGATTATGGGAGGAAATAAGCTTGGATTGCTGGATTGTCTAACCATCATCAGAATTGGAAAAACCATGCTGTTAGTTTCAAATTGTGAAGATCTGGATGAATTTGCCCTGAAGGATGAGACAGAAGGTCCGGACATGGATCCAAGGTCCATGGAGGGAAAATTAGGTGAGACCACAGGAAGTGAACCAAACTTGTTGAGGCAAAAAGGGGGCAATGAGGATCACTTTGCTCTTCAACCTGCATGCCTTCTGAAGAAATTTAGGAATCAGAGGAAGAGGCAGGAATGCATAAGGAAAACCGTGAGGCAAGCGGTTGTGGTGCTGCGGTAGCATTGTCGCCTCACAGTCAGATGCTGTCCGGTTCGATTCTCAGCTATAGTGTCTTCTGCATGGAGACATGCATGAATGTGCATACCTTCATTGAAGGTTGTGCATCAGGGCTGGTAGCTCGGCACGTAAAAGTCAACTACCAATCATTAGCGGACCGGAGTTCCGATGTGGCAACCCTTAACTGGGAAAAGTTGAAAGACACAACAACACAACAATTCTTTGGCTGCAGAGAAAGAGTGCAAACTCTGGCCAGCAGATTTGGAGGGTCTATGCTCAGTAAGATGCTGTATTCAATGATGGGCCTCATAAGGGATGAATAAAGTAAGACTAACTTCTTTGGACCTTGCGGACATATCACAAAAAATAAGATGTGCAAATTAGAAGGATGTTTCTAAACACCATAGAGATATGGTGGTCAGAGGAAAGGCTGTTATCATCATACATACCCTAGTCCTAGGTGAATGTGCTAAATTAAAGTTGTATGTTATTTACATGGTAAGCAGTAGTCATGCTAGTTTTTTCAAAGGAAAATATGCTTCATTTTCGATATTGAAGGTAAGCCAATGATTAATACACCAAGCATCTGTTTGATCCAGCCCTTGTTGGAAAATTTGACTATCAGAATAGAATTTGATAACTGCCACTTGCAAACTTAATTAGTTATAGTCCATTGATATCAACTTTTATGTCAGAAATATATACCAAAGAGTTGATGACCCAGCTTAGCACCCTGTTGGAGGGATCTGAACAGTATGCGCTCTGTCAGATAGCCAGTTAACAATCCAATGAACTGTGTATGGGTTAATGTTGAGTTGGGAGACTCTGTGAATAATCACAGCCTTGGTCTTTGTGTTAAAGAAAACATCAGCTTACAGTATAGAGGTCTTATAACAGGATACAATTCAGAGGATTAATAATAGGTTTCATAATTTATTCAAGAGGTGTGTGTGTGTGTGTGTGTGTGTGTGTGTGTGTGTGTGTGTGTGTGTGTGTGTGTGTAAACAGTCACAAATATACTCACACACACAAACACGCTCATGCATACACGTGCACACACACATGCACACACGCACTCACGTGCACATACACGCAAACACACACACACACACACACACACACACACACACACACACACACACACACACACACACACAAAATCCCCATACCCACCCCACGTGCACAATAATGTTTTACTTTCAACCCCCAGCAATCACTCACTCAGCCCCCAGCAATAAAAAGTTCTATAGTGGTTTTCCACAATTATCTGGAACCTTTGTCCTTCTTATGCAGAAATAATTTGCTTTCCAAGAAAAAACAGTACTTAATATATTACCACCATCTCTCTGTGCCCTTATCATCCACTACTACCACCACACTCACACCACAACCCTACTGCTCTGTTCACTCAGTCATATTATTAAAAACAAAAAATTATCATTGTCCATAGCAAAGTCGAGTAAGACTGACCACAGATTGTTTCATATCCTACCAGAATTTTATTATAATGAAAAAACGTGATATTAAACATTCTGTGAATTTAAGGGCATCTACTCCCATCATCCTTGCATCTGAAATTGAAAAGAGCTTGTCGAATAAGCACTGACATGTGATGTTTTTAAGCAGCCACTGTCTGTTTCCGTCCATACTATCAGGCCATGAACTGCTCAGCCATGGCCTCTTGCTCCATGACAGGAGGGAAGTACAGTGGCATGTTAAGGAGTATCATGCCTTCTCTGGGTGTTCATTGACATATTTTAAGTTAATTAAATTATTTCACTAGTACTTAAACTACATTAACAGAGCATAGAAATTTAAATTGCTTTGGGTCTTAAGAGGCAGAGTGCTTCTTTTTTTAATTTTAAAAGCATATTTTTTACAATTTTAAAATTAAAATAATAAATAAGAGAGTGGCATTAGGGGGCAATGTTCAAATGTGACAGAAGAGGTTTGAAGATCAGTGTGGTGAACTACAGTTTTCAACTGCAAGTTGCATTTGATTTGTTAAAACTGTAATGTCAGTATTACTTTCAATATATTTTGATAAAAGATTTGGGCAGGGAAGTAAAATGTAACTGTTGTTTCTTCTAGACAAAGCTTAGTTCCATAAGTTGGAAAGGGGAGAGGTTCTAACCATTTTAAAGGAGGGATCTTGTGTTGTTTTTATTTGTAAAGGATGAAGCAGTTGTTTTCATCAACATAGTAATGTTGGTGTGTCAGACTCTTCAAGATACTGCTGGAATTACAAACATAATAGAATCTCAATAAGCTTTGTTTCGGGCTCACTCCTAATCACTATCCATGCATGGACAGATGCTTAGTAAGCAACAGTGAGAGTGGCTAAAACTAATGAACAGGAATATGTAGTCATAAAACAATTTATGAATTATCAGTCTAAGCTGAAGTGTTTTTATATAATTTTGGGACTTAACTGATTTGTTTTTTCTTTAACAGTTTATCCTTCAATGTTTATTATCAATGAGTGTGAGTACCATGGTGAGAATCATATCATAACAAACTGTTATATGAATGCAAAGCATTAATATGTGTGGCTACATTCCTAAAAATTGTGTTGATTTCAGTGTTTATCTTTATCTATAAAATAATGTTTGTTTGACATTTCTATGATTCAGAATAGTTCTTTTTATTTAGAAATTGAGGCTTAGTACTTTGTTAAGGAGTTCAAGGTTTCGGACTTGGTTTTATGCAGGGTTCCCTCAGGTCCTCTTAGTTTCATTTCATTGTGTACCAGATTTTCATGTTATGATTATGCTGAGTTGCATATGAGGATCTAAAGATTGGTTAGGTGCACCATGCTCGACACTGAAATTAGTGATCACAAATGTGTGATTCATCTGATTTCTATCAAAGACAGAGACTGCAGTATTTTAAGAATTTGCTTTAGTCCACAATACAGTGATCTCAGAGTTGCTATATGTAAGCAGGAGGAGGGTGATACACTGGGGGTGCAGGGGGAGTGAAGCTTTCCTGCAAAAATACTTTATGAGTATCACTGCAAGATTCTGTTGCATTGACTTGTCTTTCAGTCTACTATTTATTGATCACAATTTTGAGCATCAGTTAATCATGTAGCAAATTGTCTTAGAGATTTGAGGAAAAGTAGGTATAATCTGAGGTGATTCTGTACAGTAGAAATAGTGGCATCTGATTAGAAAACATTACCATGCAATGTCATAGGGCCAGGTAACTGCATTAAATTGAAGGGTTGTTTGTTTGTTTTTTTGAAAGTAGTGGAAACTGATTATAGCAAAAATAAGAATGAATGGAGCAAAAGTGCTGGGGGTTGATGATGCTTCTAGTTCAGGAAGAGGAATGATTACTCTAGCTAAAATAGTTTTAAGTTGGATGTTAGCAAAGGAGTAGGACAAAGAAAGTAGGAGAACTCCTCGGCACTGCAAAACCCTAGAGGAATGATTAACGATCTTAGTGCTTTGTCCTATTCAAAATTATATTTTTTCCTAGACTAGACTGTTAACCAAGCAATATTCCAGGAGATTCCTTGATAAATACCAGGGATTTTAAAATGGCCTTATGCCTACAAGTCAGACTGGGGCAGGGGAGAGCATCCTTGGAAATGCATGTGGCAGTTTAATGGCTGTGCTCCTTTCCTGACAATCTTTGGCTTATGAGCTATAAAGCACGGTCAGCAGGAAGGTTATACTTAACTCTTTGCAGATTAAAAGGCTGCTAACAAAACTGATTATCTATGAAAATCTGGAAATTTTCTTTAATATATATGACACTTTAATACTATACACAATCCTATATAAGATCATAATGCATTGCTTTACAGTCTGTGTCTAAATAGCTAATGTGAAGGGAAGTCAACCCTCAGAATTGCACCCTGTGGTTTTAACCTAGCACACACTGCACATACTTTAGATTTAAAGATTTAAATCAGTGTATAGTTCATTTGGCTAAAGGTATAGCAGAAGAAAAATAGGAAATTCTGGAGCCATTTTCAAACCAGGTGTTAGGCAGATTTGCACAACTTTCAGTAAACACTGGTGAAAAGATTCATAGTAAAAGCAACATGATTCAAAGCATCGAATAAATGAATTGTCCAATAAACTGCTATGAGATAGAGGTAGGATAAATGAATTGTCCACTAAACTGCTACAAGATGGAGGTGGGGATAACAGTGGTTGGCAAGCCAAATAAATAATCTTAATCAGAAATTAATTAATCAAAAGAAAGTGAGTCAGTGATCCAAATTATTATATTGAAGCTAAAGGGGTGAAGTCTAGGTGAGAGCAATTGCTGAATTCAAAAAGGTCACTTCAAGGTATTTACAAAATCTACATCTCATGGTAACCTTTATGAATCTCCCCCTTTAACTACTTTTTTTCTCTAAGTTCATATAGTGATTAACGTAAAAGACTCAAGTGGACAGGCATGTTATCTGCTGGAAATAAGAATGGCACTCAGGATAAAGTGTTGGTGGTGAATCTAAGGTTCTAGGATATATTTATTTTATTTATTTTTTTATTTTACATTTGTTGACCGGGAATGTCTGACTGAGCTGAAGCCCTTTTTCAGCAGAGGCCCGGGGAGAAAAGCTCCAGTAAATACATATAACATTTAGTCATTATTACAGATATTATACAAGTGGAATAAGGAAATCAGCTAGCAGAGTACAAGAGTACTTTTGGGAGTATACAGATTACATTACGTCATCATACAGATATTATATAAGTAGAAGAATGTTAAGAACAGCTGAATTACAGCCACAATATTTTTTAAAAGTAGTAGTTAGTATAAAAAAGCAACATAGGAGTAAACATTTTTTTTTTTGCAAATAATCTAACAGGATACAGTACAAGTATAAGTGAGAGGACTACATTGATTAGGGAAGTGAAGCAAAGAGTTTTCAAGGAGGGTTTGAGCATTGGCAGATCCATTTCCTGTTGAAATAAATTGTTTGGGATGTGTGTCTGTTCGAATTTCAAGGGGAAGTTTGTTCCATTCAGTAGAGGGGTGGTAGCTCTATAAGTTACATCCTGCTTTAGATTTGGGCTAATAGATATTTAATAGGTCTTGGAAGAGCTACAGAGGTTTCTTGAGGGAGCATAGTGGGAGATGATAGAGTGTAAGGCTGGACAGAAAGATGGCTGGTAAAGAATTGAGTGTATGGTTTGGAGCTGAGAGAGAAGGAGGAGGTGGGGCAGTTCAAGCCAGTTTAAATATCTTAGAGAGAGACAGTGGTGAGATCTGTAGGACTGTTGAGTTGCAAATCTAGCTACTTTGTGGTATGTAGTCTCAAGTCTAGTGAGGAGACAGGAGTTTAGGTTAGTAAGGATTTGTGAACAATATGTTAAGCAGGGAAGAAGGTAGGCATGTGTGAGAGCTATTCTAGCTTCCTGAGTGAGACATTTTTTATTTCTGTATAGTAGACCTAATTTAAGGTGAGTTTTCCTGATACAATTATTTATGTGGAGGTCAAATTTTAGTTGATCATCAATTGTGATACCAATGAGTTTTGAGCTAGGTTCAACTAAAATAGGAGTCTTGTTGAGTGACTGAATAGTAAAAGAGGTCTTTATGTGGTTGGCTGTTTTTGGGAGGAAGAGTAGGAGTTTTGTTTTATTAGGGTTGAGGATGAGTTGGTTGTTTGAGAGCCATGTTTCCACTAAGTTAAAGGACGACTGGGTAGCTGATAAGAGTTCTGAGTGAGAGTTAGCTATTGTTATGACTGTAGAGTCATCAGCGTATTGTATAATAGAGGAGAGTGGGCAGGAGGTATAGAGCAAGTTTGTGAAGATGTTGAAAAGTAGTGACCCTAAAATGGATCCATGAGGGATGCCCTTTGTATTGGAAGGGGGGTAGATAAAGCAGTGTCCCATTTTACAGATTGGAATCTATCTTTTAGATAGCTTTCAAACCATGCCACTGTATCAGGGGAGAAGTTGAGGTTAGACAGTTTGTTTAATAGTAGACAGTGAAAAACAGTATCAATGGCCTTTGAAGATCAAGAAAGAGAGATAAGTTTATGGTCATCTCTGGCCAGGGAAATAGTATTGAGAAAGGAAAGAAGTGCAGTATAGGTGATATGCTTTGGTCGAAAACCATGTTGTGTAGGTGTAAGTAGGTTTTCCTGAGGGAGATGATCCATGACTTGAGTATGTATGCATTTTTCAAGAACTTTTGACAGAGGGGAGAGGATGGCAATAGGTCTAAAGTTAGATATTTCAGTGAGTTACCTCCTTTGTGGATAGGTAAGTTATAGAACTGTTTCTAGATGTATGATACTTTGGATTCAGAGATTAAGCGGTTAATGATGATAGAGATGGGAAAGGCAAGTAAGTGGGCAGCTGTCTGAAGAAAGTAAGATGGGGTGTTAGCAGATACTGAGCATGGTTTCAGTTTGGAGAGTAGGGTTTGGATGTATGTTGTGGAGATGGGCTTGAGGGTTTTAGGAGGAGTTTAGGAGGGGTAGTTGTTGAAGAGGAAGCTGGGTTTGTGGGGTTCATTGTATTGGAGCTATTTGAGTTAAAGATTTTGGATATAGATTCAACAAAGTAAGTACGGAAGGTGTTGGCAGTTTCTACTGATGTCTTTTCTGGGGTAGGGTTGGGTGAGGTAGGGTTTCCAGGATGAAGTATTTGATTGATACCATTCCAGAATTTTTTTGGGTCAGATTTTAGTGTTGTACGGGGGGGTTATAATATAATTCTTTTTTGTCTTTATTGATAAGTCTTTTGGCCAGGTTTCATTCTTTATATCTTTGTGGGTCATTTGGGTCTTTTGTTTGCAGCTATTTTTTCCATGACTTATCTCTAGCCTTCATGAGAGTTCTTGTGTTTTTTTTTGTTAGCCAATGGGATATTGTAGCTTTTGTTCTAATTTGACGAGGTGGGGCTAATGAGGTTACGATATCCAGAAAAGTAGAGTTGAAAGAAACGACAGGGGAGCTGAGTGAGGAAGTCCCAGCATACTCTATTAAATGTTTCTGGGTTGAAACTGGAGAGATTATGTCTAGTAATATATGTGTGTGGTTTAGGGAGGTGGTTTGTATATCTAAGAACCTTTATGGGTGAGTGGTCACTCAGAGAATCAGGAAGAGTTTCGGGATTGTGATATTTGGATGGTGCTGAGACAAGTATCCAATCAATGAGCTTTTTACTGGGAAATGTTACTTTTTATCATTAGTTTTACAGTAAAGTATTGCAGTACTGGAAAATTAGGATGCCGTTCTCCTTGTAGTGGAAAATAAACAATGATATTGTAGATTTATGAAAATGTTCCTTGAGTGGAAGGTATATCCTTAAATGGGGGCGCCTCAGCCCTTTTCAACACATTCAGTCAGATACTAGGAAGACAAGGTTCATTTGATAACATCTGATGAATGGTTGAGGAAAGGTAAGCAACCTGGGAAATGGTTTGCTGTTGTCAAAATGAGTTGCACATTGTTTAAAACAAACATGTTCAGTTAGCACTGCGCTTTTAAAAGATTAAACCAGATTAACAATTTAATTTCAAATAAATGTTGATTCTGTGTTTTCCCAGTTGCAGATTATTTTTCATTTGCTCTAAGAGTGTTCTGGATGGAGTACTTCATTGTATTATGGGGTCTGGTCAAAGGAATTTAGGAAAGTGTGTTACCTCAGACCTTTAGATATGGGCTTGGCCTTTGTTTTAATGGTTTGTGTACTGTAAACTTAAGCACAAAGGATTGTAATCTTATAATAGTGATCGCAGTTGCTGTACTCTGTGTACTAATACTTTTACATTTTGGAAATCTAACTGTAAAGCATCTACAGAAACAACTGAAGGCAATGTATTTCATATCTGGGAAATGCTACACAGATTGTATATAGCCATAGAGAAACTGTTTATCTTCCAGAAAATACTGACTGCCTCTCAAAGCTAATTACTGAATCCACATCACAACTATCTGCATTTATAAATTTAAAAAGCTAGTCTCTCCAGCTTCCATTACTACTTGTTGATTTCACTGGTTGGATCATTTTTTTCTTACTAGACTGACAGGAGTATTCTATTCCAGCAGTAAAGATTAACTTTATGCATAAAAAAGTAATTTGAAAAAAAAGAGGTCTGATGAAATTAGTGATTTCATCACCCGCTGCTATAGAATTTCTGTCAGGTTCTGACCCTCAGCTCCCTTTGTAGAGAGGTTAAGCACTGCATTAGCAAGGTGACCCATAGAGCCTGCGCTATATAACAGAAACACTGCCTGCAGATTTACTGCTTTTCCTGATGATTAAATGAATAATCACTGGACCTCACTGGCTATGGACATGACTGACTTACACACAAACAGCTGTAAGCCAAGTCTGCCATTTCAACTTCAAAGCAAAATGGAGCACCACTGTCTTCCCTTCATCTATGTGATCTGGTTACCAGCAGAACCACAAAATAATTACTTTATACTGTAATTATAAGCTCAGTTTCCTGTATCATTGTATTAATTCCCTGACAAAAGTCAAATCAGCACATCAAAATGCATTCTAATTTCTCACATCACTGGATCAATCAGTCCTACAGCCTACGTCAGTACCTCAAAGATTGCTTCAAAAAATCTTGCATCCTATATTTTTAATTTACATTCTAGTAAACTGAGGTCTACTCCCAATAATTCCTACTTCAGGAAAAGTCCTTCAGAATTATAAAATTAAAGAAGCCCATTATAAATTCAACATCCCTTGACCTGTCATATGTTGTACAGATGAAATTCAGTAGATCTAACTCATAACTCTATGTCACTGCAGTCATTCAGCTTTGATTCAGTCTGCTTTGAGCATCTTTGTTAAATTCAGAGAATTAATAAATGAGCAGTGGAAATTAGAATGTATATATAAAATGATTTAGTAAAATTATTTCAGAATACAGTGATTTTTGGCATGGGTTGCCATGTGCATGTTAGTGTTTTACAGAGTCAGCAGCCACAAACTGTTAATAGCTATCACTTTTCCTCTAATTAATGCAGTAGCAATTCAGTTCTTTTATATTCAGTGAGTTTTGTGTACACAATATAAACTGTTCTAGTGGTATCCTGTAGAACTGTATATTGCCTGGAATATTGTAGAAGTTTGATCATACCTATGCTGGCAGTGTGTGTGTGTGTGTGTGTGTGTGTGTGTGTGTGTGTGTGTGTGTGTGTGTGTGTGTGTGTGTGTGCGTGTGGGAGTGCATGTGTGTGTGTGTGTGTGTGTGTGTGTGTGTGTGTGTGTGCGTGGGAGTGCATGTGTGTGTGTGTGTGTGTGTGTGTGTGTGTGTGTGGGAGTGCATGTGTGTGTGTGTGTGTGTGTGTGTGTGTGTGTGTGTGTGTGTGTGTGTGTGTGTGTGTGAATTCTCTCAATACTAGTCAAAATTGGAAAGACATTTTGTATGACTATGTCAGAATACAGTGGTTTTCAGTAAAGGTTCCGATGTGTGCACTGCGAGTTCACTGAGTTACATGCTCCACGTGGTTAACAGCCATTAATTTGCCTCTCATTTATACAAAACTGATTCAGTTTTTTAGACTTTTTTCTTAAAAAACTGAAATGTGAACATCCAAACACATCTTATGGGTAATGCATTTTTGTAAATGCAATATAAACTATTCTAGAGCTGACATGTTAATCAGTACATTGTCGGTTATACTTCTTAGATTGATCATAAGTGAACTGGCAGTGTGTATGAATTCTGTCAAAGACAATGACAAAATAAAATGTGATTTAAGTATGACTATTTCAGAATATGATTATTTTCAGCATGGGTTACCATGTGCATGGCACTGTTTTACTGAATTCACAGTGGTTTAGTGAGTCAGAAGCCCCACATTGGTAACAGCCATCGGATAAGAGAGGCATGCACAACATGCCTGCAAGAAAAATCAAACCCACAAGGCAAAATATGACTTAAATATTATTGTATCATCAAGTGAAAACAAAAGACATTCTTAATAATGTCATAAATCTTAGAAGCAATACTCATCACTGCACTGAGCTTATAAATCCAGTGTAACCACCCAATCTGACCCTGAAAAACTTTAAATGTACTCGAGAGCAAATTTAACTCAGTCTTCTCCCTTCCTCCCTTCTCTCTCACACTGTTTTCTTTCCACATCATCCAGTCATTACTCCCCCAATAATTATTTCTGAGCAAATCCTAAACGCCCTCTCCAAACTATAAAATGACAATGTGGGTTCAGATAACACAATAGATTGTTTCCTTGTTAGTATTAAATGCTGTCTCACAGACTCCCTCGTGAATATATTCAGTCTCAGCTCTCCATTGGGTATGAATCCAAGGTCTCAAGAACAGCTCTTGCGGTACCCTCCTGAAAGGTGGCCTACCATTGACCCTGGAAACTGCAGACCTATTAGGTTCACCAGTATCATTTGTAAAATAACAGAAAGCATAATAATGCATATCATAAATAAGGATAGCAGTAGACTACAAGTCCTTAACTCAAAGCAATTTGACTTCAGAAAGATTTTTTACTAAACCTGGTAGGTTTCTTTAAGAAGGCCACAGAAGCACTGGTGATAGCATTTCTGTGCACACTGCCTATCTGGATATGGCCAAGATATTCAGTATATTTCCACACACTGGCATTACAGAAAATATTACCAGTTGAATATAAAACCTTCATAACTGGATAGCTAACTGATGTAAAAGCAGAGCCCACTTATTGAACATTGGTGACACACTTTCCTCTGAAAGACTTACCAGTGGTATCCCCCATGGACAGTTTTGGGACTACTACTTGGCATCTTCTTTGCTGATATCCAGGATGTCTGTTTGACTGCATTTGCTCAGGACAGCAAACGTGAAACTTTCAGAAGCTCACCAGAAAATACTAATAGCCTCCAAAAAGGCTCAACCTTATCAAGTCAGTATGATGAACTAAAAGCTATATACAAAGAAATTCACTATCATGCTTTTTGGGAAACAAGAGCATTTCTGTACCTGCCACATAAATGACACCCCCCCCCCCAAGGTAGACCTGGGCACATTTGTGGACAATGAACAATACTTAGAACACCATATACTGACCATCAGTAGGAAATCCTTTTATTTGGTCCAGTTAATTACTAAGGTCATAATGTCCATGTCAAAAAAGTCATTGTCCCTCTATAATCTTCCTTCATCAGGCCCTTACTTGAATTAATGTCCACTTTGTATAGTGTCTATCCAGACATATTATCAAACTAAGAAAAACTCTGGCATTTCCTTACAAAGAAAATCACAGGTCTTATTAAGTTTCCCAGATTGACCTAAAGCCCCCCCCCCTCTCTCTCTCTATATATATATATATATATATATGTATGCATATGTGTATATATATATATGTATATATATATATATATATGTATATATATATATGTCTATATATATATATATATATATATATATATATATATATATAAATATACTCTGTCTCTTGCAGACTTCTGCATGCAGAGCCCAGCATGGCTAACAAAGCAGCATATGACCCTTCATGATTGACCTCTCACACTTTTGAAAAACTGATAGCATCCCAAATGCCTACTCTGGGGACATAATCTATATCATAATTTAAACAGAACCTGTTAGGTTAGGATAAATATCTCTCCCAGAGAGCCTCCTATCTATAAAACAAGATATCTGTCCATATCAAACAAGGCAACTCCCTACCATTCTTCAGAACTAACCGTGATGAGTTCATTGTGATCCATACCTTCCCCCTTGGTGGGGGTGAAGTAGGAAACAAGAAAGGCTAGGCAAAAAAAAAAAAGTTCTATTGGATTGATTGCCTTGTATCATTTTACAGGGGGTTAAGGGGTCACATCAACTGTTGCCAATTCTTTCTATTCAGATCTACTTTCCTACATTCTTACTAGCTGTCTTAAGTCTTCTCTTATACAATCCATGCACCTCTTGGCTGGATAACCTTCTTTCCTCTTGCATTTTTCCTTTTTTTCTGACAAATCTGTTTTACCAAATTGTCTTCTGTTTTCCTGTACATCACTCAACCAACATAATTTGTTCTCCCTGACCTTCTCTGTAATTGGGGTTACTTTGTCTTCCTCTCTGATTTCTTCATTTCTTCATCTGTCTGAAGGTGTGCATCCTACTACCCATCCTAGGCACTTCTTCTCCATCATCTCAAACTTCCTCAGACACTCTGTCTTTACTGCCCAGGTGTCTGTGCCCATACAGAACAACTCACTGCTCACACAATTGTTTTATACACTTGAATTTTCAACTTGTTTGGAATTATTTTTTCACAGAATTGAGAGATGTGCTTACATGCCAAAGTACTATAATCACAACTGAAACTATGCTTAATACTGACCCATTAAATACCATTACATGATGTGCCTTGAGTATTAGTTCAGTTTCAGATGTGTCTTAGGGCTGAGTGCTAAGCTGCCAAGTAAATTTCTTAAGAAATATAAGCAAATTCATCTAAGAAAAACATGTTGAACATTGCATACAAAATATAAAATACCTCAAAGACTGTTAATGGTTATTAAGTGCATTTCTCTAGATGACATCACCTTTGGGAAGAATGTGGCATATGTGTTTCCTAAAGTAGGGGGATACCTCCACCACATCTCAAAACCTACTTTAAAGAAGATTTAGAAAACAGCAAGGGAGAACATGTACACAGTGACAACTGAAGTCCATAATCAACTGTTGAAATTGCAGTGACAATGAAGTAGGGATAATAATAACCCCCCCCCCCAGAAAGCAGTCAGAAGAGAAGACATACTGAAAACTGCAACCAACATCTCTGCCAGACCCGCAAAATGCAAACACCTGTTGCAGACAATTGTTTGTTGGTTTGTTAGCTGGTAAATTTTTTGTTTAGTTTTGATTTGGTTATTTTAGATACAAAAAACATACATACATATACACAGGCATTTGCTGTTTGAAATACAGAATAAAAATGTCAGTTTTCCAGTGTTTGTGATGTGCACAGTCCTGTATTAGGCAAAAAAAAAAACCATCACTTGGTTGAAACATTTAGCAGCCCCTCCATTTCTATGTCTGTGAGTTAGAAAATCTTAGTATCTCTTAGCAGTGCATTACCGATTTTCCCACAGAAAAACAAGACTTGCTTCTTATTTTAAACAAATGACTTGTTTTGTCTAGCAGTGGAAAGTAGTGCTTTTGATATACCACTAATACTTATGTCAGGAAGTCTGTCTCTATCATGCCATCGATTCTATCATATGTGTAAGCAGCCCGGGGAAATGGACCCCCCGAGGTGATTACTAGGGTGATTTGACCAACAAGATTCCCACAGATCATTTCATTCTATTGTATCAGGTAGTCCAAAATGTATAGGAACAAACTAAGTAGTTGAAAAAGTGTATAACATATAACATGTTTTCATTCAATGTTGCAAACAATGAAAATATTAAGTATAACTGCCTCAAGTTCCTCATTGGACGTTTTATCCAGGACAATGAGCCAAGCAAGGGTGCTGGCACTCAGTTTGTCACTGCAGACCTTAAAAATTGTGTGCAGTAAGAAAATTATCACCGCTGAAATAAGACCTGAAACTAAAACATTTAGGGTACTGTAAAACAAAACAATAATAATAGAAGACTTGTAATACCTCACTAAGGCATTTCATCCCATATCACATGCAAATATAATAAACAAATTGAAGGGATTCTAAACTATGCCATTAGGTAAACAGCCACCTGGCTTAGAGACAGGACTCACACAATGAGAATGGAGGAGCATCGTCTGAGAACATGAATGTGACCAGAAGAGTCACACAAGGTTCAGTTCTGGGACCTCTGCTGTTCAGTATCTATATCTCTGATCTCCAATTATCAATGAGGCTCTCTGGTTAACAATGTTTGCAGATGATTGCAAGCTACAAGCTGTTGTCATGTCCCCGTCTGACATGCATGCACTCCAGCAGGAGCTTGCACTTGTCAATAGCTAGTGTACGATAAACAAGTTCAAGCTCAATGCCAAAAAGTACAACATTGTAGCATTAGGTAAGTACTTCATAGCTCCTGCTTGTAGCATAGATAACATACAAAGTCAAAATTAAAATGTGAAAGATCTGGATACTTGGATGAACAACTCCTTCACATTTGACCATCAGTTAACAATTGTGGTTAGGAAATCCTTTTACCTTCACAGCTCACATCTAAAGGTATTTCTTCCAAATCAAAAAAAAGTTCTCACCTTCTTGTACTCCACACTGATTAGACTCATCACTGATTACCACATCCCTTTGGGATGCACTTTACAAAGCATCTCAAGCAAATGGAAAGAACTCGGAAATTTGTAATCAAAAAGATCAGGAACTTAAAAGACTTGAACTACCAAGAAAGACTGAAGGCTTTCACCCTATACTCAGTTTCATATAGACTCCGTAGGAGTGATTTGTGCCTATAAGGATTCCAGTAGTCAGAGAACTGTTACCTTGATAAATAAAACAGTCCAGCAAACACTAAAGCCAGAAATTTAAATCTATTCCAACAAATAAATAAGGAAGAAGGATGGACTTGTCAAGCAACACCTATGTCTCTGGAATAAGCAACCTCCTTAAATTAAGCAATGTGACACACTGTCTGCCTTTAAAAAAGAGCTGGACAACTGGATGAGCATTCATAAATTCAATTTGTGTGACTAACTCCTCCCTCCTAGAGAAGAGTGGCAGGTCCAAAGGGTGGGTACTGCCATGGTGGAGATGGCTTAGTGGCTCAACTCCTATGACTCAATGATCCAATGACAATACCTTATGGCTTTTGATTCTAGTAAGGACATACAAATGACCCTTTTTCTTGTATTCTTGTATTCTGGCAGAAACTTCATAGTGTGGGAAGAGGGATTTTAATAAAACTCTGCTAAAAACAAAGCTCAATGCTTTAACAAAAAATTCTAAAAATATAGTTTGGTGTCACAGATGCTAGCAACCATTGGACACAAATCTCTAAGAACAGTTCCAGTGAAAATTTGCAGAGGAATTCTAACCATGCCTGACCATGCTTTAAGATAATGTATTATTTCCCAGCAATGTATTAGATTATCTCATAGAATCAGCTTCTGAAAACATGAATTATAAGAATACTTTTCCTAACATTGTCATCATAGAAATATCAGTATTATATATACATCAGACAGAATGTATTTGTGCAAGGTCAAAAAAGCAACACGATTAATCTCAATGTCAGATATACTGTATTATTTACAAATCCCAAAGTTAAGCTACAGGTAAGCATACTATCATGCCAGGTATGTTCCAGCAGTATAAACATTCTTAAAAAGCCCTTAGACCTGTAACCCACAAGCCCTATTGCTACCTCTTCATAGACGGAAATGTTAGAACAATCTTGTCATTTTAGGACTAGATTGTTTCCATCTGACTTACCAGCAGCATATACCATTAAAGGAAATGCTATGAAAATATCGCAGCCAACATCAAAATAAGAGATTTGACATTAATCTCATCATAGTCAGATAATGATAGTTTGATACATTGGTACCTTTGAAAAGGAGCCATGCAGTGTTTAAGCTTCTGGTGAAGGGGTCACCACAGCAGTGGAAGGCTGTATTCTGATCTGCCTCTCACGATTAAGCAGTTGCAATTACTGTAGTAGCACTTAAACTATTAAAAGCACTATAACTCTAATTCCTTAAAAGATTAGGAAGCTAAACAGATGCTGCAGCATCATAACAGAAGTATGCAATGAAACAGTTTCATTTATAAATAAAAATTAATTATAGTGCAGTCAGTGGATGAATTTATGAGCACCTTTCTTGGTATAGCATAACCTTTTCTTACCAGTTATCTATCAAACAAATAGATGGGGAGATTGAATACACAAAAATATATATTTAGCACCTCAGCAATAGATGGATTTGCTAAGAAGCCAATGGCCTGTGGAGAGTCACTTAGAAAACATATTGCTCAATGAATAAATGGCAAACTGCAGGCAGTTTTCCACAGGGATGCCTTGACGGACTTTCAGAAAGCCAGACTTTATGAGCAATTGCCATCTCACATTTTAAAGACTGAATGGCAGTTGCCAAATTAACATTATCACTAGCATTAATTTGGCAAAAAATCACTGTCATTCGGTCTTTAAAATGTGAGATGGCAATTGCTCATAAAGTCTGGCTTTCTGAAAGTCAGTCAAGGCATCCCTGTGGAAAACTGCCTGCAGTTTGCCATTTAGTCATTGAGCAATACATTTTCTAAGTGTCTCTCCACAGGGCATTGGCTTAACGTTATCACTAGCATAACTGCGGTGGTGGTGCTGCGGTAGCGCTGTCGCCTGACAGTAAGACGTTGTCCCGTTCGATTCTCAGCTAGAGCGTCTTCTGTCTGGAAACATGCATGAATGGGCGTACCTTCGTTAAAGGTTGTGCGTCAGGGCTGGCAACTCGGCATGTAAAATTCTACTGCCAATTATTAGCGGACCGGAGTTCCACTGTGGCGACCCCTAACTGGGAAAAGCCGAAAGACACAACAAAAACAATGACGTTATCACTAGCATCACATGAAACAACATCGTGCCTTGTGTCAGCCCCAGCATCTCTGACACTGATATTCTTGCAAGCATATTGCCACGCATATCATCACAGGCCAAAAGGAATTCAGAAGTGCTATTTAAAAAAAAGAAAAAAAATGGTCATAGTAAATAAATATATCACAGATGCTTATTAAAGGATATCACATGTATGATTTAAGAATATTACATCAGTATGACTCATGCAATCTGAAAAAATGTCAAGAGGGTTGGATTAGTTTGTTATGGCCTTGGCTGAAATAAATGCTCCTGAATTGTTTATGCCTAGCATAAAAAGCTGGCGACTAATTATTGCTGCTTAATACAAACTCTGCAGCACTGACAGTCAGTGCCAAGGTGACAGTACCTGATGCACCAAAACCTGCACTGCTATTTAGGGCAAATGAATCCAACTTTAGAACACTATATTGTCTAAAATTGTAAAACTACGTTTGTGATGTTTATTATTTTTGTCTGTTCTCTAAATACTGGTGTAATTGTTATTCATTTATTACTTAATCTGGGCTCTATAAATTAACTTGTTCACACCCACAACAGCCTTTTTTTCTATATTTTCTTTTAACACCCATAGTTTCATATGACAGCATGAGGAGTGACTTATCAGTTTATAATAGGCGAACTACTGCATGTGTGTAAATGTAAATAGAAATGTAACTACTCTGTGTTTAACTGGGACTAAGTATAATGCAATGTTCACAAATAGAGATTTTCTTCCTGTGCCTCCACTGAAAATGGGTACTGCCAGTCAGATTTTGCCAGAAAACAAATAAACAAATAAATAAATGCATATGAAGGGGCAAGATCTAAGAACCAAATGACACTAAGATTGTTAATTTAGGATGCTCTGCACTGTGTTTCATTTGTTATTCATTTTTTTCAGGTTTGCATTCATACTTTTGGAACTAAGCTACATTTTATTCCGTGAATAAAAATTTGTGAAATGTGACAGATGAAACAGAAAATGCACTGTCACTGTCCATGTATAATTCATTGTGCTAGAGATATTGCTAGTTTTTGCTAATAATTATTATAGTATGCAACATTTGCATCTGTGCATTAATAGTTCTAAAACCAAGTGACTTGCAAGCTATATATCTCATGACATAAGGTGAAACCTAGGAAGATGTTGGCAAAAACTGTCACTGATTCTTCCCTGTAAGTTGTACAGCTTGAGAGGTAGTGTGTGTTATGGTTCAGCTGATTATGTAGCTGTACATCAGTTTTCATATTTCTGTAAATACTTCAGTAATCATGCACTCATCACAGAGAATCCACATCTAATGTCTGCACAGTGTTCCCCACTGCTTGGATGACTTTGTGTCACCCCAGTAGCAAACTCAAAATATAGGCAAGATCATATCTCACAGAAAATGCATAGCCTGCGCTGTCATATTTTTTTTATTTTTCTGTCCTGGTCATCATAATGCAAAGACAGGGATAGGTGTACATGCCATAGAGATTTACTGACAGCAGTAGTCAAAACATTAACACTATTGTAGTAGTCTCTAGGAATTTTCACCTTGTACAGTCATTTGTTACCCAATTCACCACCTTGACATTTTCTGTCTTCCTGCACAATAATCTGTTTTGTTACAGTATTGCAGAGACTATTGTGGGCAACAAGGGAGCCAAAACAGAAGGAAGGGGAAACTACCACCACCACCGCAATCATTCTACGAATGGTAAGGCCATCTCAGGTTGTTGTTAAGACAACTTAAAGTATTTTTCTAACTGTTCTAGTACTGAGGTGATGCATAAGACTGTTGGTGATAAATTTATGGGGGAAGACTGATTATACAAGAATCGAGAATAAAACAAACGAAAGGTCACCTGTGTTTGGTGGAAATGACAGCACTGAATGTTATACTGACTTTCCTTGTACTATAGCGTTTCAAGAGTCTGTTGCTGATTCTTGGGACATTGGAAATGGACTGAATACTATAATTTAAAGTTTTAGCAATAATGCCTCATTGTTACAGTATGCTGTAGAATGTAATGATTTATCTAATGAAGCATGTCTTAAGGAACTATATAATGATTTTGATGCAAACACGGAAAAGCATTGTGCTGAAATTACATGAGATATATTGTGATGAATCTTTGGGGAACAAACAAAATCTAAGGGTATTGAGCATAACCAGTCAAGGAAATGATACATTTTTACAGCATGATTTTGAGTTTAATAATGTCCCTACTGAATCTATGTATAATGACAATAATGACAATGGAAATGTTTGTATTCTGGAATATAAGGGCCTTAAGATTTATAACTACAGTGGAATCATATTAAATAACACCCATGCAGAACTATTTGTAAAAGGGTTTAGTTTTATCTCTACGAAACAGAATTATATGGTTAATACCATTTTAGATTTGAAGATGTTTGCAAGGGCCATAAATTTAAAGTTGGTAATGCAGAATGGGAAGGAGAGTGATGCAGCCAGAGTAACCTTAAAAAGAAAAAGTACTTATAACCCCCCCCCCCATTACCACCAGTGGCCCTTTTTGAAAGATTGAATGAAATAGAGTACAGGAATTTAATAGGGAATAAGACTAGACGGTTTAACCAAAATTTAACAAAAGACAAACAACAGGCATTAACAGAGTTAATGAGGAATCAAGAAGTAAGAATCATGAAGCCCAATAAGGGGGAGGGGTAGTTGTAATGGGGCATTATGACTACACCACTAGAATGATGAAATATTTGAATGACAGTTCCTACTTTAGTGCAGCATCACTGAATGAGGTTAACATCTTTAATGCTAGATTAGACATGATTTTGGAAGAACTCTTCCAGGAATATACCTTTAGTGAAGATGAGGTGAGATACTTAAAGGTGAACAATCCTGTAACCCCAGCCTTCTTTGGGATTCCCAAAATTCATAAATCATTAGGGGATCCACCAATGAGACCCACAGTGGCAGGAGGTGGGAGTAAAACCGAACCTTTAGGAAAAATGCTAGATTTCCATTGAAAAGGATGTTTTGAGGATAAAAACATGTCTTGAAGGACTCTTGGCATTTATTACAGTGAACGGCAAAGAATGAGTTCAAGGGAAGAAATTATTTTCTTGTTTATTGATATTAAGGACCTTTTTCTTTGTATCCCACATGAAGAAGGAATGGAATATTTCCAGTAAGCACTAAGGGAAGGAACTAGATTTTCAAGGGATACGGTGTATGTCTTAGCTACCCTCATGGAATTGGTTCTGAAAAATAACTTTCTATGGTTTCAGGGGGAACACCTCAAGCAAACCCGAGGTGTAGCAATGGGTGCAGCAGTAGCCCCAATATTTGCTAATATTGTTCTTTGGTATTGGGAAACCAAATTTGTGTTAAATTTAATGTTCAGGAAAAATATATTTAGATATTATAGATTTTTGGACGATATTCTTATATTTTGGGAAGGGGGGCTTGATGAGGCAGATGATTTTTTGAACTACATCAATGCCACTACTGATTTTTTGAGCTTTACCAGTAAAATTGAAAAAGAAGCAGTTAATTATCTGGACATCCACCTATACAAAAATAGAAGGGATGGATGTTATGAATCATGTATATATAGGAAGCCCACCCACTCAAATAGTTATCTGCACTTTGAGAGTGACCACCCCTTTTGGCAAAAAAGAAATTTGGTAAAGGGCCAAATGATTAGAATATCAAGACTAACAACAGATGACAGCAGGTTTAAAGATCAAATGGTAGAGTTAAAGACTATGCTGGCAATAAAGGGTTACCCATCTAGTGTCCTAGAGGGACAGGAGAGTTATGTAACAAGCAGGAGAGAAGATTTTTATCCCCCATTATTGAAGAAACCTGAGAGTTTGTTGAATGTTAAGAAGACAGAAAAAGTAACTACTTGCTGTGTGCTAACATATAATGAGGATAGTGTAGAGGTCCATAAAATGGTGGAAAAGAACTGGAATTGTGTTTTTGGGGCATATGGATTAACTGAAAACTGGGTAATAAACCAAAAATAGTTTTCAGAAGAGGACCCAACATTAAGAACTTATTTGAAAGGAAGAAAGACAAAGATAGGATTCCATTAGGTAATATGAGGAAGTGCAATGGCTGCAGGGAATATAGGTACATCTATGAATGAAGGAATATAGTGATAGAGGGTCACAATAGAATAATTCCAATGATGGAATTATAATTGTAATACAAAAGGAGCTGTCTATGTGTCCTTGTGCCAGTCATGCTGTGCATATTATATAGGAAAAACAGAAAAGAAGTTAAAAAAGCGAATTTACCAACACATTTATGCAAGAGACAAGATAAAACAAATGCCTTATTTAAACACAGCATAAACTGTAAGGATTTTAAAAAATTCCTCTTCTGTGTATTGGAAAATGTAGGTAGACAGGAGGGGGGGGGGGTAATTGGCCCTGTTTTTTTAGAGTATAGGGAAACACACTGGCAGGTGTTGTTGAATGCTACAGTTTTTCCTGGTATTAATAACAGGATTTCTCTAAGGAGCTTGCTTCATTTAAAGGCAGATGAGATTAGATAAAAATGGTTTAAGTGGTTGAACATAAAAGCAATTAAGTTAGTATCTAATATATGTATTGTTATTTATAAATATATTTTCTTAATAGATGAAATGTTTATTATATATGTGTTTTTTATAGGAGAACTATTCATGTATTATACATAGCTATATATTTTTAAGGAAAGAACATATTAATGTGTTTTTAACTTGAGAGCACACCTAATTAATTAATTCATTTAAGTTAATTGATTGTGACTAATTAATTGAATTGTATATAAAAAAGGGGGGAAGTGTATAAGGTTTTGTATCCGATGAGGTTCCGTTTGTACTGAGTGTGAATAAAGGGAATAAAAGTGCTTATAACCTTTCCCTGCCTGGTGTCAGGTTCTTTTCAAGGAGAAGGTATCCTGTGACATTTTTGTTGTAGTAGTAGTAATCATCTAAACAGCTGGGAGACTGTGGCAACTTAAATGGCAGTCATTGTAAAAACTGTAGCAAAGAGCTATTGTAGCATTTTCTATCATTTAGCAAAAGCTCCATATCAAATTCTAGAGAGCAATCATAATATATACATAACAGCTTTTGGTTATTTGTAGACTGGCTGTTCGAAGGATTCAGTCATGTAATTTACAAAGCCATGAGATTGTAGGGGCTGAAATGATTCTCTGAGGTAGGATTGTAAGCAGATTACTTAGGTTAGTAGGTTTAGAAAAGTGAGGTGCTTGGGACAGATACTCCAATGTGAGCCAGAGTTTCACTAACTATTCTAGTGTCTGGTGCCATCCCTCAATCTGGCACCCCCCCCCCCCCAAGCTTTAGGTTGAGGAGCAAAAAAACAAACAAAAAAACTCCTGTGCTCCTCAGTTTATGATACCACATATGGAAAGCTAAAGAGCTTCAGGTCTTACTTGAAATGCAATGTCAGTATTCATTTCTGAATGCCTGTAATGCACCGAAGATGGATCAATGACTGTCAGTTGCACCCTTAGTACCATGAACATATGGTGGTTAACCCCCTTAGCCTTACCGTAGATACATCTCTGTTTTTTTTTTAAACTGTTGTTGAGAGGCACCAGAAAGGACCACCGAGAGTGTGCCACGCAACATTTCCATAACTTTGTCAAAGGACCTCATTTTGATGGATCAATGGTATGTTCATTATGGAACCTCGCTAATGCCTGAAATTAATTTTTATATTTGTACGTATTAAAATCAGTAAACTGTCTCCACATTTATGTGGTTGAATCCTTCCACAATACAGTTGGAAATGTATGTCTTTTTTTAGTTTCTAAAAAATAGCACTAAAAAACTCAGAGCCTTGAACTGCTTGTAATTTTTCTGGCTTTTTCTCCAAGTGAAAATCCTTCTGAAAGCCTCTGTGATACTTTTACTAGACTTACAGTAGAGAGTCGATTATCCAAACTAATTGGGACCTAGGGTACTTCGGATAATCAAACTGTTCGGATAATCAAACTGTTCGGATAATCAAACATATAATTGAACCAGATTAAAAAACTTCTGAAAATGTTTTTGATAAACATTAAACAAGAAAAATTAAACAAATTTACTGTAACTACAAAACATTACAGTATACTAGTGTAGTACAAGCTCATAAAAACACACACAAGCTAATAGGTATAACGTTTACATATTCAGACTTTATGATTTTCCCTACCTGAAAACTTTGGAGGGCTGTGTTTGGATAACTGATGCTTTGGATAATTGACGTTTGGATAATCGACTCACTGTTGTATTTTTAATGCCTTAGTGCATGCATATCTGGACAGAACACCAATAGCTTTTAAAATAAAGCAAAACCCATAACTGCGATTTGAAAGATGCAGCATATCAAGATCAGTCTTAAAACTGTGCATCAAATTTTGTGCACAACCACTCTATTTCTAAAAAAATGCTTTATTTGGGTTTCTGCATAGTATAAGCTTCTTGTAAAGATAACCATTTTGATACATGACTGCAGTTAAGTCTAAACTTTTTACTGCTTTTTTAGTGACGCTGTACAGCCTACGCACACCTCCTAAACTGTCTGGACTTTGCAAGTTACATTTTTATGCATATTCCTTGTTTTGACTAAAGCACTGTACTAAAGACGGTGTCTTTTCAATGGTATTACATTTTATTATGATTCATAAAATAGGAAGCTATGTGTTTCTCAAAATGTATCTGCCATTTATTTATTTATTTAAGTGTGTTTACACTGATCACAATAAACCATTTTCAGGCATACCCTCGGTAAAGGAATTCACAATAAATAAATAAATATAACAGAACTAATTCACAAATTCATAGTAATCGCAGTATGTAAGAAGATCAGCAGATAATTGAAACAATGTGTAATATTATTAACCAAGGAGAAAAATGATTGTGGACTAATTTTATTAGCAAATATGAGAAGTAAGTGTCAGATTAAGTACAAAGAGTGGAAGTAGAAGTGATGTAGGTGAGGGAGGAGTTGGGTAATTTTTCCAGATGAGAAGCATATACAGTCAGAATTTTGATGGCGGTGTCTTTTTAATTGTACTCTGAAAGTGGGGAAAGAAGAGGTGCTTTTAGGTGAAAGGGGAGGAACTGACAGAGTTTGGATGCAAGAATGGAGAAGGAGTGATCAGTACAGTCAGTTGGGAGAAGTTGCACAGGTTGTAGGGGATAATTTTATTATGGAGTTTGTCAGCAAGAAGCAGGACATTTTCTGGTTGAATTAGTTTGAAAAGAAGTAACCCTAGGAACAGGTCAGCTCTGTAGGTGACTGAAAGAGACCCTATTATTTTAGCAGACCCAATGAATTGCGAACGCTGTTTAGTTGAACAAACATTATTACGCGAAATAGCAAAATACCAAAAGCATGGAACAGTGATTTTTTTTTCCAAGGAAAAAAAATCACTGGGCCATTTTAGGGACGTTGCCATTTCCTCCACTGTGGTGCGATCTCGAAGTTGGTATATTCATAGGTTCATAGGTTCATAGGTTGGTACTAAGCTATCGGCCCTTGGGCCTATACAAGCCTAGCCATAACAATTCCCTGGCTATTTCTTCCCACACTATTTACTTCCCTGGACCCCTGTCTAGCAGAGCGACTGATGTGATCCCTGGGGTTAATTTCTCCCATCCAATCATCAAGGTTCCTTTTGAAGAGGGCCAAAGAGGCGCTCTGCTTGATATGTATGGGCAGTCTATTCTAGAGTCAGGGGAGTCTCTGGGTCAGGAATCTATCCCTCCAGCATGTTTTGTTTATTGTGATGACAATGTTTAGATCCCCAGAGCATGTGGCTCTGAGGAACTGGGATTTCTTTAAGTGTAGCATGTCCAACAGCTCTGGGTTTGACATGGCCTTGTATGTTAAGCAGAGATCGCCTTGGAGTAGACGATATGCAACAGAGTATAGCTGGAGTTTTTTAAGGCGGTCAGCATAGGGCATCTGCTTTAGGCCTGTGATTCTTTTAGTAAGGTATTTCTGCGGCCTTTCCAGTTGTAAGTTAAGTAGAGAGAGATGTGGGGGGGGGGCAAAGCCCCCCACTTTATTTTGTGTTTTGATTTTTTTTTTTAACGGATCAGCGTTTTGTTTTACCCTGGGAAAAAAATTGTTCGACATTTTGGGTTTTCGGGGATTGTTGGTTGATTATATAGCATTCGCAATTCATTGCGTTCGCTTATATAATATAGACCCGAATGAGAGCCATCTGACTTTGCAGAGTGAGGTGCAATGGTGTTCCGTAGGGGCGAGGGTTGGAAATAAATCAGCATATTTTGTTTTCAGCAGACTGCAGATTGGAAAAGTTTTTTTTTCCCTTTTTTTAGATACTCTGCCAATGATATTGAGATGAGCTATGAGGATAAGTTTGACTAATGGAGTTCTAGCTGGTCTGGAGAGAAACAGATATATTTTCCAGGATCAGAATAATAGAGTTGATCTTTTTCCTGGTATTTTCAAAGCCAAATGTGAGGTGAAAACAGCTACCTAAGCCAAAGATAATCACAAGATATTTTTTAGTTATACAAGTAATCTAAAATGCACAACCCAGTAATGTGCTGAGCTGACAGTGAATGATATTACCTACACTGAAGATATATTTAACCTACTGGCCAATAAATTTAGCTTAATTTTACCCCCCATCTCCCCTCTGTCTGTCCCTTAAGATATACATGAAACTGGCTCATCTCCAGGTATCACACAAGACCAAGTCCTAAAAGTGCTATCAAAGGCTAAAAAGACTGCATCAATGTGTCTTGACAACATCCCTGGATGCAAGTTAAATAGCATTAAGCACAATTTAGCTACACCTCTAACAACACTATTCATAGGGTCATAGGTTCATAGGTGTATGCTAGGCTAATGGCCCTGGAGCCTTTCCAAACCTAGCCCATAGGATTACCCTGACATCATGCCACCCGACCTTAGTTCCCAGTGCCTCTGTCGAGTAGAGCCACTGGAGTGATTCCCGGGGTGAATTTTCTATTTCCCATCCACTCATCAAGGTTTCTCTTGAAGAGGGCCAGTGAGGTGCTCTGTTTGACATGTCTGGGAAGTCTATTCCATAGCGAGGGTAGTCTCTGGGTTATGAACCTGTCCCTCCAGCATGTTCTGTTGATTGTGGTAATGAGGTTGAGGTCATTGGAGCATGTGATGCGGAGGGATTGGGATTTCTTTAGATGCAGCATTTATAACAGAGCTGGATCAGACATGGTTTTATATGTCAAGCAAAGATCACCTCTAAGTAAGCGATATGAGACAGAAAATAGTTGGAGTTTTTTGAGTCTGTCCATATAGGACAAGTGTTTAAGGTCTAGGATCCTCTTTGTAAGGTACTTTTCGGCCTCTCCAGTTGTTGCAGGTGTCTAGTGAGGTACATGCCAAATGGGGTATTGTACTTGATGAATGGCCTAATGAGGGAAGAGTAGAGGGAGACAATGACCTCTTTCTTCCTGGATGCAAAACCCTTAGTAATGAGATGTGCCACATAGAAGGACTTTCTGACCACAGTGGCAATGTGGTGGTCAAAAGAGAGGCTTCTGTCAACCTGTGTTCCCAGATATCTTATAGCACCTTCTGTGTTTAGTGGACTACCATTGATGTGGTAATTCATGGGAATGGGTTTTAGGGGATGACGACACATTTTTTGGCATTGAGCTTAAGGCCATGGTTCTGACACCAGTCGTTGGTCTCAGTGAGCCTTTTCTGTAGGATGTCAACATCACTTGGGGAGTTAATAATAGCTCCCAACTTGCAATTGTCTGTGAACTTTGTCAGCCAGAGACCCTTTGTGTTGGCCTGGACTTCAGAGAAGTAGATACCAAACAGGAGAGGACCCAGGATGGAACTTGGTGGGACTCCACTCATGACTGTTCGGCAGTCTGACTTGGAGTCTGCTACTTTCACACTGTGGGTTCTATCTGCGAGCCAGTTTGCAACCCACCTAGTGATATAGGGGTTGATGCCTAGCTTAGTGAGTTTTTCTATGATTCCTGAGTCGGGAATGGTACCAAACGCCTTGGCCAGATCACGGTAGGCTGTATGAACGGGTCTTTATCACATTATCGAAATTCCAAAATATCGAACACCATAAGCTTGACCTTGGAATCTCGAAATGTGATATACTCGAACACTCAGAACAGCAAATTTTTTTCCAAGGGAAAAAAATTGCTGTTCCAAAAAAACACACACACAGCACAAGCACACCAAAATACATAATCCACACATACACACTTCACAAAACCCTACACTAAACCGTACATACACTATTAGCTATCCCCTTACCTTAACCCATGCCTAACCCTAAGGTCCCTAACTAACGCACACTCACTTTACCCACTCCCTAACCCTAGGGTCCCTAACTAACGCACACTCACCTTACCCGCTCCCTAACCCTAAGGTCTCTATCTAACGCACACTCACCTTACCTGCTCCCTAACCCTAAGGTCTCTAACTATTGCACACTCATCTTACCTCGGTCCGTTCGCACACTTAACTTTAACCCGGTCCATCACCTTCACACCACAGTCGAGGAAATAGTGAAGCCGCTGAAACGGCCCACTGAATACTTTCCCTGGGAAAATATTTGGTGTTCTGCAGCTTTGCTATTTCAAGTGTTCACTGAATAGGGGTCGATATTAGAACATTCGATGTTTTAACACTTCGATGTTGTAATATAGACCCCATATGAACCACCATGCCTTCATCCACAGCTCCTGTGACTGACTCAAAGAAGTCGACCAAGCTGAGCAGGCATGATCTACCCTTCACAAAACCAAACTGCGTGGGATCCAGTGTTTGCAGATTCCCTATATCCTTGTTTATTAGGTCCATGATGATGCGTTCCATAGCTTTACATATCAAACTCATCAGGCTAATATGGCGATTGTTCCTAGCGTCTGTAATCACTCCTCCTTTGTGGAGAGGGATGACTGTAGCAGTGCACCATTCAGTATGGACAAAGCCTGAGCTAAGACTGTGATTGAACAGGGCACACAGGTGAGGTGCCAGTTCACTCTATAGTTCATGTAGAACACAGCCAGAGATATTGTCAGGTCCCATAGAAGCTGTACTCTTGGCCTTAGACAGTGCTGTTTTAACCTGTGCCACAGTAATACTGGGTGCCTGGCAATCTACTGATATTATGATTGATCCTTTGGGGGGGGAGATGGGTAAAGTTGGCACTGAATCTGTCGGCCAGTATATTAGCAATATCTGTTGGCTCGGTATAGGAGGTACCATTGTGTAGTAGCTCAGGGCAAATCTGAGTATTGCCATGGAGATTCTTTACATGACTATAGAAGACCTTATGGTTGTCTTTACTATCTGCTGCAATTCTGTTTTCATAGCTAGCTTTAGAGGATTTGATGAGGGGATCTCAACTTTTTGTTGAGGCTTATAAGGGAGTTTTTCCAGTGTTGGGACTTCACCTTATTCTGTATCAGTTTCTTCCTTCTGTTGTAGAGTTTATTTATGGCAGGGGACCACCAGATTAGCTTCCTTTTTTTGGAGGAGAGCATCTTGGTTCTATTGGATATGGCATGCATCTGTATACATGTTTGTACAGTGCATTGATGTATGATTTGGCAATGATGCAACTATTCTCCATTTGCATGGGTGCCATGAAGTTAGCCACTTCTGTTTTTAGGAGCCCAAAGTTAGCTTTGGAGAAGTTTTTCATGGTGGTTACTTTTGCGGTGGGGGTGTGTGTGGATTTCCAAGGTGATTAGTTTGTGGTCAGATCTAACCAGAGAGGAGTTAACTACTGCTGTAGAGCAACAGTCTCCCATGTTAGTAATGACCAGGTCAAGGATGCTGCTATCTCTAGTGGGGGTAAGAACGAGCTGGTCCAGTGCATTTGAATTAATGAATTCCAGGAAACGTTGGGCAAGTGTATTGGTACATGAGTAGTTTTCCCAGTTAATGGAGGGGTAGTTGAAGTTGCCCAGTATGAGAGTGTTAGGTTGGACCCTAATATTCTCCAATGTGTTTAGGAATGTGGAGTGAGAGTCTTGGGACATTGTTGGGGACCTATAGCAGGCTACAACCTGAATTGCTGTCTTACCCAGTGTTAGCTGCACTTGAAGTATCTCTGATGTGTTATGTTGGGCTACCAGTATAGAGGTGTGCGCATCCTTTATGAATATGGAAACATCACTGCCTTTGGAGCTTCGGTACAAGTTCTGGGGCCGAAAGGTGTGGAATGAGTTATAGCCTGGTATTGCAGGGGTGATTTCTGCTGCCTTGAACCAGGTCTCTGTTACAGAACAGAACCCTGGGAGACTCCACTGGTGAATGGTCTCTTTGTAGAGGTAGCTTTCCCTGTTTTGATTATTTGCATCCTGTCTGTGTTCACTCTCAGTCTTCATAGAAGTTTTGTACCAATGGAGAATAGCTACAGTTGTTCCCTTAAATAAGGGAGGAATTCCAGAGATCCAGGAATTTACAGACCCTTAAGTCTGACCAGCCTCATTCACAAAGCCATGGAAAGACTTAGCATGGACTCAATCAATCAGGACATAGAGAACCTTCAAACACTCGACCCACCTCAGTTTGGATTCATCAAGGGTAGGTTATGCTTATTCAACCTGGTAGATTTTTTTGAAAAGGATAAAGCCAAAATGGTACACACTGCATACCTTGACCTGCGCAAAGCTTTTGACACAATTCCCCACTCAGGCATAGTAGAAAAGCTAAATAAAATGGGAATAAACACCTTTATCACCCACTAACTGGCTCACAGATAGGATGCAAATCATCAAAACAGGGAAAGCTACCTCTACAAAGAGACCATTCACCAGTGAAGTCTCCCAGGGTTCTGTGCTGGAACCTCTCCTGTTTGGCATCTACTTTTCTGAAGAAAAAGTCAACATCAAAGGGCTCTGGGTGACTATGTTTGCAGATGACTGCAAACTAGGAGCAGTCATTGAATCCCCAAATGAGTTAGCTGTCCTGCAGGAAGGTTTGTCCCAAACAAATAATTGGTGTCAAAATCATGGGCTGAAACTAAATGCCAAAAAATACATTATTGTACCCTTTGGGAAGTTATCTACCTCAGGGAACTATCACATTCACAATACATCCCTAAGATTTGACCCAGTTGTTTGGGACTTGGGATCTTATGTGAACAGTGACCTAACCTCTGCCCAACATGTGTCTATTGTTGTAAGAAAGTCCTTCATATTGCACAACTTATAAACAAAGGGATTGTGTCTAAATCTAAGGATGTCATTGCCCCCCTTTACTCAGCACTCATTAGGCCAGTCATTGAATATAATGCCCCCTTTGGTATGTATCTTTACAGACATTTGCAACAACTGGAACACCCACAGAAATACCTTACCAAAAGGATACATGGCCAAACAACATGCCCTACATGGACCGACGTATAGCCCTGCCACTATACTTGGTATCCTACAGACTGCTAAGAGGTGACCTGTGTCTGGCATACAAGGCATCCTCTGACCCATTACTGATGGATTTACTGCATATCATTAAGTCAAATGTAATCAAAAATACTGTCTCTAGGGATCTGAACCTCTTCCACAACATCAACTGAACAGTTTGGAGGCACAGTAAGTTTTGCAGAAGACACCACTGCTATGGAACAGACTCCCCATCCACATAAAACAAAGTTCATCCCTGTCCATTTTCAAGTGCAACTTCGATCTATGGATGAAACACAGAAAATTTACCCCAGAACTGCCTCTGTACTACTAATGGACAGATGCAGCTCCTAAATGCTTTCTCCCATGCATGGATCCCTTCAGATTATCTATGGTATGATCCCAGCTATTCTCATTAAGGGTAATATATAACTATTGACCATGGGATGGGTAAGAACAGTCTATAACTAAATGGGATGGGTTATTTAGAGCACAAAAAGGGAAATTGGCTGGGCTTAAAATGGCTCACAAGGGCAGCTAGCCTAGTACTTACCTATGAACCTATGTGGTTAAAGAAGTTCAGTGACTGGTCCAGTCATAGGTCCAGGCATTTACATACACAGCTTTTCATGATGTCTTCTTCAATCCAACATACTTTCACATTTTACAACAGAAAAGATACTCCCTGTTATGCTGCATAAACAGAAGATCATCTGCAAATTCCAGTACACAACATCTTTTTGTGGCTGTAACAACAAATATGAGCTGTATATGTCAAAAGCTGCCAGTATACAGCCCTGTCCACTTTTGTTTATCTCTTCAAATATTAAATGCAGAACAGGTTTTACGGTTTTCAACACATCACTGATTATACCTTGAATCCAGCCTTGCCATCTCCCTACAATATGCATCTTTTTTTTTCACACCTCACACTTCATATAAAGCATACATTTTGGCAGTCTGGGGTATTATACAGCTTCTGGGAAGATATTGTCCATAATCTATATATGTTTTTGTCTTGTAATATTTCTTTGATACGTTGCTAACACGTTACCCTGTTTTAACAGTTCTCACAATATACCGTACTGCTCCTATTCAGAGCTTGCCATATTATACAGGTACATGTAATATAGAGATGGGCCTCCTTTCCTTAGTGGGCTTCTAAGATATTTTTTATGGCTGCCAGATGTGAGAGCTTTTTTAAGGTTTGCCCAGAGTGTACTACTTAGTTACACATACCTATAATCAATCTCCTTTGAAATGCATGCTAACTGATTAAATTCCATGAGTGTCATATATTGCCTGAACGGTATTAAAAAAAAATGACTCAATACACCCAAGATTATGGTGTATTGAGTCAGTCGGTACTTTCTTTCATTACAGTCAAATGTACTCATACAGTTATATAAGTACTATGTCCCAGCATTCTGTTTCTCACTCCTATATAAAGCTGTGCCTTATCTTCAAGAAAGAGCCAGTTCTGAACCCCTCATTGCTTATCTTTATGTTCTGTTTCATTAGTTCTAATAACAGCTGTTTAAGAATACCGTTTGCCCAATTTCATTGTGATAACCCTTCCTGTTACAGCTACAACAGACACTGCAGAAATATAAGGATGTGCATCAAAACATTTTGCAAGCCTTGCATTCCTTCTTCTTCCCAGAAATGTTTGCTGTCATCCAGTACTGAGAAATTATTCTCATCAATACATCTCTGTATGAAGTGCTTTGTCAACTACATCAATGTAATCTACATCATAATTTATCAGTTTACTTTCTAATGCTTTTGAACAAGGCAGGGTAAAAAGGATGCTGAGGTACTGCCATCCATTTTTCAGCTATTTTCTTCTATGACACACTTACAAGAACAAAAGAACACAAACTAGACACTCAGAAACTAGGTTGTGTCTGCTTTATAAGCTCCAGCTAGGATCAGACAGTGCCTCCTTCAAAGAGCATTACCTCTCAAATGCCTGGTAAGCATACCATGACAGATAACGCCACATAGGATTCAGAAGCTCAGAACTATCTCATAAAGCTGAGATAGGTGGTGCAAAAATGTCAAAATGAGGAATAAATATGGATGGTTATATACCACAAGGGTGATCATGATGCACAAGAAAATGCCAGATTGTCCAGAGTGGGATACACAAATCAGTGGAAAAAACTGGGGAAAGGACACAGATGATGGGAAAAAAATGACCTGAAAAGACTGAATACAGAATCACAGAAATAGAAATGTAAAATGGTAGAATGCCTGGAGTGAGGCTTCCTGTCTTTCATAACTAGGAGTGGGCCTTCCACAGTGGAATTTCTGGGGTGGCAGGTCATGTCTGGAAGGCATTACTAGAGGGTATTAATAATGATGGGGCTTCCTGTAAAAACTGCATGGAGATGGAACTTTCAGTAAAAAACGCATTGCGTTAGAGAGGTGGAACTTCCAACCATAAAACTTTTTTGACACTTTGTATACAAAAACAAATACTAAGTCGCTGCAGATTTTCTAACCCGTTTTAATTAATATGAAAGGAAAGTTAGTAGGCGAAGACATTTTTCAGTCTGTGCAGTGAAGTTTGCAAAATCCACATTTTCTTATACATTTTTGATGTTATAATAAGGGTTTAAATTATTTTGCAAATACTTTTTGTAGGGTCAGATGTGAGAAATAATTCCTAGAACTTTTCAAGTAGTTTTTGTTAAGTAGATAATGAAATTAAATGTGATGGTGGTAATGATCTTAGCCACTCTATAAAGACAATAAATAGTTAACCCATCTGCAGAAAATGTATCCTGATTTATATTTTACACAAGAAAGTCATTGAGCTTGTGAAGAACAGATATGATTTAAATACCAGATTGTTCAGAACACCGCTGCAAATTCTTATTCAAGTAAACAATCTGCTGAAGTTAGCCTAATATGCTCAAATTATATGAAATCATTAGATAGATACTCAGATACAGATGGTCAGGTTATCTTGACAAATATGAAATTCCTTGAACAATAACTAGCATTAGTTTCTCCTTATGCTTCTTTCAGTAAATGCAATGAATTCTTAAATGCTGTTAAGATGAACTACATCTAAAGTCAAATAATTTCAATTTAGAGAGATATTTTTAACATGGGACTATATAGTGAGTTATATAAATCATGTAAAATATGGGCTATGTGCCATAAAAGCATGCTTCAACCCCCTCCACCAAAATAAAACAGCTGGCTGCAAATACCCGTTCTGCTAGATAGCTGACAATGTACAGTGCTTCTGGATAAACACCTGCAGGTTTATGAACTTACCGTTTTCCTCTTACAATTTCATGCAGTAAATCTGGCACCCTAGCCAGAATATGTTTACACTGGATATTAAGTTTATGTGCATTCTGTAAAGCAGACCCCCTCAAACAAAGAAGATAGCTATCTGCCAAAAACAGACATATTTTAATTACTGTGGATGTAAAAAAAAATTATCAAAAAATTATGAGCTACTGGAAAAACAGAAATACTCAGAATATTACATTCATTAGTAAACTTATATTACAAATAGTGAGCATTATAAGTAAATATGGGTAGCCAGTGGTACAGCATTTAATATTACCGCCCCACAGCTTTTGTTTTTTTCTTTTGCTTCCCATCTGGGAATCACCTTACACCTATGTGAGTTTTCACTGGGTACTTTGTTTTTTTCCATATCCTACAACCATGTTGTTAGGCAAATTGGTGATCTCCTCCAGTTGTCCACAGGGTATGAGTGCATGCAATATACTGTTCAGTAGGTGTGTGTGTGTGTGTGTGTGTGTGTGTGTGTGTGTGTGTGTGTGTGTGTGTGTGTGTGTGTCTGTGTGTGTCTGTGTGTCTGTGTGTGTGTGTGTGTGGGCGCACATGTCTGAGCAGTTGCGTATTTATGTCTGCATACGTGTGTGTGTGTGTGTGTGTGTGTGTGTGTGTGTGTGTGTGTGTGTGTGTGTGTGCTGGGAAGGGATGGGCCTTGCTCCTCTGCAACCCAAAACATGACAAATTGACAAATTGGGCATCACAAAATGAATGAATGAATGAATGAATCAATCAATCAATCAATGCATGAGCATTTTTAGAAACAAACATCAAAGTCCTTTTGACTGAGATATAGTCAGTTAATATTGGCTTGTAAAATGTATATATCATACTAATCAAAATGCAAAATATGAAGAGAGTTTGATGATATATGTAAAAGGTTCACACAACATTTTTACAATACATATTCTCATTATTTACTGCTGCAAAAACTCTAATCCTTCACTCACCAAAGACGATAACAAAAATATTCCAAAATATTAATGAATATCTTGAAATATTTAGGAACTTTGACAAACTTAGTGCAGTGTACTATATTGCCTATCTAACATCCAGTTAGAGTTCTGATTGGCTCAGAACTAAGAATGTTCAAAACTGGTAGGGTTAGGTTACGCTGGCAAAACAATGTGGCTACAGTGATGGAAGGGCTGCCAACCAACCTATCCATAGTGGAAAAACAACAGATATAATGACAAAAGTCACTTTTAAAGTAGAATTTTTGTTACTGTATACATTCCACAGGTATCTGTCTACCCATCATAAAATCAAAGCAATAATCTTTTTGATGACTAAAAGGATGCTAACTCACTGGAATCAGCCGGTATCAGGAGTAGTTCCAAAACAACTTTAGTGGCATAGAACTTGAATTTTTTAAACAAAGGCAAGAAGAATACATTAATATCATGGATAATATAATTGGAGACATGTAGTTAGGGAAGTGATTCATGGTTAATGTAATTTTCTACTCTGTTTTCCTTATAATGTATTATTTTTTGTATTTTTTTATGTTTCATTATGAATTCTTATTTTTAATAACTTGCTTGTCTCACTGGAACATATAAGAAAATAATGGGGGTAGAGGGATGCAGCATTTACTGTTTTTACCTGACACAGCTTGGTTCTCCATTCCATTGCAAGTTCTATTTAAGTCCACCTGGATTTTCAACACATTCTTCAGTTTCCTCACTCATCCTAAAATCATGCTGATAGGTGAGTTGATAATATTATAAATTGCCCAGACAAAGGTATGTTGCAGTTGCATATGTCAAAGTGTGTGTGTGTGTGTGTGTGTGTGTGTGTGTGTGTGTGTGTGTGTGTGTGTGTGTGTGTGTGTGTGTGTGTGTGTGTGTGTGTGTGTGTGCGTGTGTGTGTGCCCGTGTGTGTGTGTGTGTGTGTGTGTGTGTGTGTGTGTGTGTGTGTGTGTGTGTGTGTGTGTGTGTGTGTGTGTGTGTGTGTGTGTGTGTGTGTGTGTGTGTGTATGTGTGTGCATTCTGCAAATCAATGGTGTCATGTTCTCAACTACACCTCTGTCTTATGCCTGCTGCTTGCTGGTTAAGCACCATCTCCCTTGTGATCATGAGTTAGGTAAAGTGTGATTCATAAAATAACTGAATAATAGCTTGTGTTGTTTTGTTATCAGCAGTTCTACTACTATTATTGCTATATCTACTATGAAAATTACATTACCATCTTTGCTACACTCAGTTGAAAGGTGGTTGAGTTGCTAACCTTTCCAATTCACAACTTCATTGTCAAGGAAGCTGAGTCCTGACCTCTGTTTCTTGTCATAGCTTTTCTTGTATTTATATAGGCTTTCTACAGTTTCTCCATTTTTTTAGTCCCCAGAACCAAAGCTGCTCATCATCTGCCACCAGCTTCTGTCATTATTCACCAGGTCTACCAGACCCATCTTAGACTCTCTCTCTCTCTCTCTCGTGCTTAATCTAACCCACATCCACAACTGGCGAGGACATCAAGCACACTGGTACAACATCACCTTACTGCCGAGGAGAGTATCCTAACCACCAGACTTTCAGCAATACTGCAACACAATATTAACATTACATCAGAAGGTGGATGCATGCTTTCACGCATGCACAACCTTTGACCAACCCATACACCTGCTTACAGTATGCAGCTCACCAGGCATGTAGGGCTGCTATATTTCATACAGAATAGGTTTCTTCCCTTCCTCAGGATAGGCAAGCTGAGGACAGCCCTCAGTTCCACAATTCCTCCATGAAGCCCCTCCAGCACCAGTGCTGATAGTCGAACATGGGTCACCTTAGTCGCAGTAAGGCTTTTATATCTTTGCACCAAAGTGCCACTTTTACAGATGTTCTATTTCTTGTCCTTTGCTGACTGAAAAAAGTGGTTAATAGGTTACTTCAATGTATCCATATACTGTATAGGAAGATGAAGTAAATTTGGAGATGCCCAGCAGGCCACAGTAAGACTGAGTTCTTTAACTGATGCTGCTGTTGTAGGAACTGTGGTATTGCATTGTTTTGCATATAGACAGAATGATGATAGCAGCAATCTGTAGATTAATTAATGGTCCACTCCCGACTAATGCATTTGGAACTCATCCATTTCAGTGTAGTATAGGTACTTCTGTTATATGTACTAATGGTGTGTGAAATTATGATAGCTGCTTTGTAGAGGCATAGTGGAAATAAATGTCTCCCTTGTGCAACTCTCACCACCACCATCAACACTTACATTACCATCACACAACTCTGTGATTTCCAATTACCCCATGATAATTTAATTAACTTCAAGGCAAGGAGTCATTTCATATAAATTGATGTTTAAAATTGTTTCATGAGGAGTAAACATTTTTATCATATTAAAGAAAAATATCTTTATTGACCTGGTTAGGAAAGAAAGAAAGAAAAAAAAAATAGAAAATCAGCTTTTCTTGTCACTTATGACAAATTGTATTAACTCTGAATCTCTAACTGACCAGGCCAGCATCCACCTTGATGGGGCCCTTTCTGTAACTTAAAATTAAATGCAGCATCTACATCACAAAACAAAAGTATATCCTTTTGAGAAGGCTGTGAATGATGACTACATTCTACCTTTGGAAAACATATAGAAGAAATGGGGTCTATATTAGGAAAGCGAAAAGACATTTACATGAATACGTAAATGTCGAACCGTATAGCGTGAAGTGGACTTAGAGCGAAAGTTGAAAACCGCGAAAATGGAAATATCGAATTTCCATGGTTGGCCCGTCTGTGGATTAGCTGCATAAGGTAAGTGTTGGATAGTTACGGAGTTTAGGATAGGGTGCGGGTTAAGGTAAGTGCTTAGATGAGTAATGTATGTTAGATTTAGTGTAGGGTTAGAGGTAGGGTTTTGTTAAATGTATGTATGTAGGTTATTTATTTTGTTTGTGTATATTTTCGTAGGGGAAGTGTGCGGTAGTTACAGACCTTAGGGTTAGGGAGGGGTTAAGGATAGTGCATAGATAGTTTTGTATGTGGGGTTTAGTAGTGTTGGAGTAGGGTTTTGTTAAATGTATGTTTGTGGATTATTTGTTTTGTTTGGGTGTATGTCTGTAGGGGACGTGTGCAGTAGTTACGGACCTTAGGGTTAGGGAGGGGTTAAGGATAGTGCATAATTAGTTGTCTATGTGGGGTTTAGTGTAAGGTTAGAAGTAGGATTTTGTGCTTTACTTTAGGTTAGAAGTAGGGTTTGGTTAGTGTATGTATGTGGTTTATTTATTTTATTTGGGTAGGAAGTATATAGCTAGTGGTGGGGTTAACCGACTATGACAGTTCGATTTTTTTTTCGCTGTTTAGTGCATTCGGGATTTTCGCGGTTCGAGGGTATAGGGGTTGATGTTTTGGTATTCGCGCATAGGGTTTTTCACTTTCATAATATAGACCCGAAGAAATGGTGGAGATGGAAGCTATTAGATGCTACTGTAGTGGATATGATGGAGTGTTTTATGAGAGTATGAGGAAACCTATGAAGGGATATTTGGGTACATAATCACAGAATCCAGTCTGTATGTCTGAACAAAATATTACCTAAAATCCAAGAAATCACACACCTTTACTTATGGAAGAGCTCAAGGACCAGGTTAAAAAAATATTCAAGCAGTGTACAGTGACAACAGTGAAGGGACTCCAGGAATGGTACGTGCAAAAAGTATAAGCACTGTGGAGGTAAACAGATGTCATCTGCAACTGAAATTAAAATGAGCATGGGATTTTCCTCAGTCAGATAAGATACTGAACCACATGGTCAGAATTGCTGGAGCCATGTCAGACTCTAAACCAGTCACAAGTGGCGTCCCACAGGGCTCAGTCCTGGGACCGCTCTTATTCGGTATATATTTTTTTGAGGTACAGGCTAACATGGGAGGACTGTGGCTGACCAAGTTCGCAGATGACTGCAAACTGGGTGCCATAATTGACTCTCCAGCTGACACAAGCATCCTCCAAAAGGGACTCATAGAAATGGATAACTGGTGCCAGAGCCATGGCCTTAAACTAAACGCCAAAAAGTGTATAGTCATACCCTTTGGGAAAAACAAAGTGCCCACAAATTACCACATAGGTGGTAATCTATTAAGTACTGAAGAAGTAATTAGGGACCTAGGGACCCAAGTTGATAGTAATCTCTCCTTTGGCAATCACATTGCCAAAGTGGTTAGAAAGACCTTCTATATAGCCCATCTTATCATGAAAGGATTCACATCTAGATCAAAGGAGGTCATTGTGCCCCTGTACTCTTCCCTCATCAGGCCCATAATTGAGTACAATGCCCCATTTGGGATGTACCTTACCCGACACCTGCAGCAACTAGAAAGACCCCAAAAGTACCTCACAAAGAGGATCAAGGGACTCAAACAAATGCCATATGCTGCTCGGCTAAAGAAACTCCAGCTCTACTCAGTTGCATACCGCCTACTCAGAGGCGATCTATGCCTGATGTACAAAGCCATGTCTAACCCAGAATTAATGGACATGCTCCACCTCAGAAAATCCAAATCCCTTAGAGCTACGCGATCGAGAGAATTGAACTTCAGCACAGAAATAAATAGGACATGCTGGAGGGACAGATTCATAACCCAGAGGCTCCCTTCACTCTGGAATAAAATCACAGTCCATGTTAGGCAGAGCCCCTCAATGACTCTCTTCAAGAGGAATCTTGACGAGTGGATGGGAGATCATAGGTTCACCCCGGGGATCACTTCTGTGTCACTGCTAGACAGAGGCACAGTAAACTAACCTTAAAAAAGGGCACAGTAAACTCATTCCAAGGGGTGGCGAAAGCCAAACACACTCTGGCTAGGCTTGTAAATGCCCTAGGGCAGATAGCCTAGTATGAACCTATGAACCTAAAAGAAAATCTTCTGAAGTTGTCAGGCCTGTCTCATCTGACTTCATGAAATAAAGGACTTCTTAACAGAAGTGCACAAGATAATGCCAGTGATATTTCCAAGAAAGTCAGATATACAGCGTGCCATACCTCTAAACTGTCCAAATTTTCACAGAATGTCACATTTTGCCTAATATTTTTATCTCTTCCTCATAAATTGATTGGTTTCCTAGAAAATCACTGAGGACTAAACTCACTAACTAAATGGCATACATATGAATTTCAAATATCAAAGTGCATCACGATTAATACCGGGATTCCACAGGGATGTGTTCTCAGCCCACTATTATTCACCATCATGACCCATGACTGCTATGCTAAGCACAATTCCAACCATATCATCAAGTTTGCTGATGACACCACAGTCATGGGGCTCATTACAAAGGAGGATGAAAAGGTGTACAGAGAGGAGGTAACATTTCTGATCAGTTGTTACGAGGGGAACAACCTTGACCTGAATGTAAACAAGACCAAAGAGATTATCATCAACTTGAGAAAAAAGAGAACAAACCATCCAGTGCTCAGTTTTAATGGTGAGAGTATGGAGAGGATTAAGAGTATGAAATTCCTGGGTGTACACATATCGTGGTCGGGAAACATCAGCCAACTGCTCAAGAAAGTGCACAAACACCTCCACTTTTTAAGAAGGCTGAAAAAACTAAGCTTCCTCCTCATATTCTCTCCACCTTCTGTAGAGGTGCAATAAACAACATCCTCACCTGCAACTTCACAGTGTGGTTTGGAAACTGCACAGTTACAGAAGGGAAGGCACTACAAATAGTGGTGAGGGTTGAAGAGAAGGTAACAGGTTCCTGTCTTCCATCAATACAACATCTTTATTCTGTAAGAAGCATTCGGAAGGCCACCAAAATAATACAGGATAACAAGCATCCTGGGCATGGACTGTTTAAGCAGCTGGCAATGGGCACATGATATTTCAGCATCTGCTGCAAGAATACAAGATTCAATAACAGATTCTGCCCTACAGTGATTAGATCCCACAAGTCTGGACACATAGTAAGTCAAATTTTATTTATTTGTGCAATATATACTTACATATATTCCAAGTAAGTGCACTATTTATTTATTATATCAATAGTCAGTATTATTTAACCCACTCAAGTGCAATATTAGACAAAGAACTTAGGCATTGTTAAATCTGTAGTGTGTTTTGTATTACTTTAAATAGGGTAGTTAATTTAACTCAGAGGAGGGCATTCTTTTTGTATACGAGTGTTGGCAAATGTATCTGCTTTTTCTTGAGTGTACTGGGAGTAGTATTGTATTTGTTAGTTATGTTTATTCCTCTACTTTTATGTGTTGTTTCACTTTCCTTTGTAATCTCAAGAATTGAGCTGATGCACAAAATTTTGTTTAGGATACATGTATGTAGTTCTAAATGACAATAATGTTTACTTTGACTTTAACTTCAGAAAATGCATGCTGATGCAAAATTAAAAGGTGCAGTCTCCAGTTTTCATCCACTCCAAAGTCATGCTGATAGGAGAACTTTTGTTAAATCTGTCCCTATTTGTGTGCCTTTGTACCCCTCCATTAGTTTTGGCTTTGCCAAGATATCTTGTACTTAGAGGTTGAGAGGCATACAGACAGAATACCTCTAGCAATTCTAACCCACTAACCCTAAATGAAACCTAGAAAAACCTCAACTGGAATATACTAAAAGTCCTTCCTTTGAAGCTGTTGAGTTCTTCAACTCAGCATTTCTCAAAGACCCCAAACAAAGTAGCCCTACTCCAAGAAAAAAAAGAGTAAAAACTAACCATTCCATATGGCTCTCCAGAACTACCAAACAACTCATGGCTGCTAGGGACAAATCATGGAAAAATGGCAAAAAATAAGAATCTCTCTGATCAATCACAATTTAGACAGCTTTGTCATTAATGACAAAAAAGAACACTATCTTGGTCTCCAAAAGAACTGTAAACAAAACCCAAAGGACTTTTGGAACTCCATTTCATCTCTGCTAAACGCTGGTTCTAAAAACAAACCTTGCCAAATCCAGAGAAGACACCTATTGAAGTAGCCACTCTTTTCAAATCATATTTCATCAACATTATATCTAGTCTCACTGCCATCTTTCCTCAAACTAATTGTAATACTAACTCTGCTCCACCAAAGCAGTTTTCACAAAATACCAGTACCCCCACTCTACCTGCCTTTCCTTTCTCCCCCATACCTGCTGCTACTATAACAAAACTACTTCTCAAATTCAAACCCGGCACTAACGATCCTGACACCTTACTCCCAGAATACCTTTAAATCTCAGCAAAAGGCCATTGCTTACCCTATCAGTATACTTCTTAACAGAGCAATCCAAGAGTCCTATGTGCTTACCATCTGAATAAATCACATAGGCGGTAACAGCACAGACATTTCCAATTTTCACCCTACTGCTATTCTCACCCCATCTCTAAAATCTTGGAAAAATGCATCCACTATCAACTTCTAAATTATCTACTTCAAAATCAACTCCTCTCCCCCACTCATCATGGGTTCAGGCCAGGCCACAGCACAACTACAGCTCTTATATCTTTCATGGATACAGTTAATGGAGCTTGTGATGCAGGTAAAATTGTATCCTCACTCTTTCTTTACCTCTCTAAGGCCCTTGATATGGTCTCCCACCCTCTACTTCTCACTAAACTCTGTAATCTAGGTATCTCCCCCTAACTCAAAATTGGTTTACTAACTACCTAACAAATAGGCAACATTCTACTAAATGGCAGAACTCTTTCTCTCCATTCCTTGGCACATCTAAGACTCCATACTAGGGCTTCGTTTTTTCAGTATTTTCATCAACAGCTTTTACTCCACTCTTATTAACGGATCTGTAATACAATATGCAGATAACTCAACCATTATCTGCTCTGCCAATTCTACAACTGAACTTATGAAAATAACACAAAATGTCTTTGCATCTACTGAAACTTGGATGACCAACAGCCATCTTGCCCTAAACCCCAGTAAAACCAAATGCCCACTATTTACCCCTAAGAAAAGCAACCCCTTAAGCAAGACTGAATTTGTTATATATTCTCAAAACAAAACTACTGTAGAGATTGTCTCTCATACAAAACTACTAGGCATTATCTTGGATGAAAACCTAACAATTGACCTGCATATCCAAAACACTATCAAAAAAACACATCAAAATGTGGGTACCCTTTATAGACATAACATTTTCGTAACTGCTCTACAAAACAAACCCTTGTCTTAACCTTTTTTCTACCTTCTATCCTATATGGTGCTCCTCTCCTTACCAATATCTAGTCCTCTCTGAAAAACAAGCTTGAGTCCTGCTAAAATAAAGTTGCCAAGTTCACAACCAATGCAAAATATTCCTCCCATCACTGCTCCTCCTTACACTTAGTGAAATGGCTTGAACTCCCACATTACCTCACATACATACAATTAACTATAGCACACAATATCATCTACATACCATCAGACTTCTCAGCCCTTACTTCTATACTAACTCACTATCACCCAAACAGATGAGTCAGATCTGAAAACCAATGTCTCCTGCAAGTAGAAAAGCCAAAACTTCCAGCTGACCAAATGCTGTACTCATTATCTATTGCCAAACTGTGAAATGCACTCCAATTAACAATTAGAACCACTAGTAATGCTTCTTCCTTCAATAAATATCTGTGTCACCACCTCTCAACTCTATGGCACTGCACATGCTCCGATTCTCGACCTCCAAAAACCTGATTCCCCAGACTCATAACTAATTTTACCTTTATTTGCTTCTTCCTTTCCATCTAATCTTTTCTACCCACTAATATGAATATATAAGAATGATCATCTAGGCCTATCTTATACAGATACTTACCTGATAATGATATTGACACCATGTGCTTAATATTCATTCCTCAGTTGTACTATGCTTGACCTTTACTCTCATACTTGTTTATGATACATCCTGCAAAACAAATCTTTATCAGTGTTAACATCTAGTAATGTATTAAAAATATTAAGTTAACATGATTCTTAGTATACTCAACGTGACAGCTCTTTGTTTTGGATTGTATTGTAACTATAGTAGTTGCTAATATTTAGCTTCTACATTGGCTTAACTGTAACTGCATAGGTCTTATGTAATCTAAGTAATGTACTGAACCAATACTTTGCTTATTTAACTGTGAATTTTCTATTATATGTATGTAACTATGTTGAACTTTTCTCCCTGGGCCTCCATTGAAAATGGACTCACTTCAGCCCAGTGAAATTTTCCCAGTAAACAAATGCAAATAAATAAATAACTAAACATGCTAATGATGCTATCCATATGAAACCAGATGATGAGGAGGAAAATTTAGATATCTGGTCTGGGTGATAGGGACCACATATCAGCAGTTTTATGCAGCTCATTACAAAGTACAATGCTTCTTCCTCAACTAATGTACAGCTAATTTAAAAATGTAAATAATTTAGTAAATCACATCATTGATGAGCCCAGATACTTCTAGACAGAAAATAACACACTACTGTATTATAGTATCTCCTTAGTAATGCCAGATTTTTGAGTCTGTGAAAATCAGCACTCCCAACATTCATAAGGCAGATCTTCTATTTGACTTTCTAGGCATCAGCCAGTATCCCCAGATCAAAAATATCTTCCATTTTTTTATTATTTTTTTTTTGTTACAGCTAACTCAACTAAATAATGATGTACAGTTCACAACTCATTTCAGAACCAACACAGTTACCATAATAAAACAATTCTAAAGTGGACTTACTTCCATGGCAGCCACTGTCTGACAATAATATACTGCACCCTACATTTTTTTGAAAAATGGGGGATCTTGCTTTAAAATATATCAATCTGTCACCTCAAACTCCTTTTTAACTAAACTAAGTAACATTTGTTAATACTTACTTTTCCAACTAACCCTTAGCCATTTGTTAATTACATGTATTTGCCTTTAGCTAAACTTTACATCATTGCATTTCTTTTATAGTAATTATATTCATTTGCATCACTTTGTAACTCTACTCTCATTAAATATTTTACTGTTTTCACTGTTGTTAATTCCAGAGCTGACCCAAAAATGGTCCATTTGGCACAGTATTCAAAACAAAAATGAAATACATATATATAAGCAAACAAATAAATCCAGAAACAAGGAAGAAACTCTGTAATGATGTAAATGCTAATATAAAACAAAAAGAAATGAACAATAGCAGCCTAACTAACTCAGAACTTTAATAACAAAGGTAAAACTTAAAGATAAAAACAGCCATGGTTTAGCACTTTTTTCTTATATAAAAGACATCATCAAAACCATGAAATGAGAAGTAAAAACAAATTTTAAAGGGAATTCATAAACACACCCTGAAAAACACCCAACCAAGCAGCAGAAGCCACTAAAGCCTGGGAAAGTCTTAAAGAAACAGTGATTGCAGAATGAAAAACACTATTTACAACTTGGAAGCTCTTATTTTAAGTTCACTGATAATAGAAATTCCATCATTAATCCCTGACAAATGTGTCATATCTAATCTAAGTTGCCACATGTAAAGAATACATTCAAGTCTATTGACAGACAATATTTAACAGTCCAACAGCAGATTCAAACTTTGGAGAAAAGTTTGCTTAAATTTAAATTATTGCAGCTTCATAATGTTTTTAGGAGGAAAGTGTGAAAAGTGCCCATGTTCCAAAGGGACTATGACTCTGAAAATTTCCACAGGATGTTGTTGAGCATTCCCTTTTTCATTCTGAACTCCTACAATTTTCTGATCGTATTGGGTTGGAACTCTGTTGGCTTATTATCAAGGATAATGAGAAAAGGCTGCATAAGCTCAAAGAGAAGACTGACAAATTTGTTGACTCCATTACTAGTAATTTGGATTTTTATAAACATAAAGTTCACTTCAGTGAGACTTTTCATTCTACAGACCAGAAGGTTGTACGGATGAAGCAAAGGAAGGACAGGAAGTTGGAGCATGACAATCTGGATAACCAGAATAGGACAGTTTACTCCAAACCTCCTGGCACAGGTACTAATTCACATGCCACCACTCACTGTATTTTTGATGGAAACCATCAGCTTCCCAAAGTGAGCCATGATGGGGAGGTCCCTTTAGGGAACAACCCCCCTTGGAGATCGGAGAGGCTTGCAAAACAGCAATTACCATTTGCACCAACCCAAATTCAGCAGACCGGCTGGATACAAGCCAGGAAATGGAGTAACCTGAGGGGTGGATTTCACCACCAGAAATGGTAAACACAGTGGAGGAACACAGTGTAGTGGATGACCACAATAATAGTCAGGGTACTGTAAAAAAATAACTTCTCCTTTTGATTTTAATATCTATAACTACACTGACCATTCGGCAAGTGCACCATTTACTGTTTTTGAAGGGATTTAATTTCATCCCTCCCAGAAGAGTGAATGTGGAGAACACTTTATTGGAGCTGAAGCTCTTTCTGTGCAATTTGAATTTCCAGGTGTTGTTTGGTGATAAAGGTGCATTACAAACTGAGGCTAATACCTTCAAAAGGAAAAGATTAGCCAATCCATCCTTGCACCCCATTATCAACATATTTGAAAAGACTTGTGAAAAAGAGATTCAGACCCCACCCAGTTCGGGTTTGTGAAAGGCAGATAATGCCTTCTGAACCTGATCGACTTATTTGAGGCAGTCACCAAAGCTGTAGATGAGGGTAAGGTGGTTCACACAGCCTATCTTGACCTCGCCAAGGCTTTTGACACCATCCCCCATTCTGGAATTATAGCTAAACTCACTAAACTAGGTATAAATCCCTACATCACAAGATGGGTCGCCAACTGGCTCACTGACAGAACCCACACTGTAAAAGCTGCAGAATCCAAATCTGACTTCAAACCAGTGACAAGTGGCATACCACAGGGTTCAGTCCTGGGACCTCTCCTGTTTGGTATCTACTTCTCTGAAGTACAGGCTAACACAGAAGGCCTCTGGCTAATGAAGTTCACAGATGACTTCAAACTAGGAGCCATAGTCGAGTCCCCAAATGATGTGGCTATCCTACAGAAGGGCCTCACTGAGACAGATGCCTGGTGTTAGAGGCATGGCCTTAAGCTCAATGCCAAAAAGTGCATTGTCATCCCCTTTGGTAAAAACTCTGTACCCATGAACTATCACATAAACAGCAGTCTACTTAATGCTGAATGTGTGATAAGAGACCTTGGGACCCAGGTGGACAGTAGTCTCTCCTTTGATAATCACATTGCCACAGTAGTCAGGAAATCCTTCTATGTGGCACACCTCATCACAAAAGAGGTCTGTTCCCCTCTACTTAGCACTCATTAGACCCATTATAGAGTACAACGCCCTTTTGGAATGTACCTCACAAGACATCTGCAGAAGCTGGAAAGGCTACAGAATTACCTCACAAAGAGGATTACTGGCCTCAAACAGATGCCCTACACTGACCGTCTCACAAAACTCCAGCTTTACTCTGTAGCATATCGCCTCCTCTGAGGAGATCTCTGTCTAACATATAAAACTATGTTAAACCCAGAGCTGTTGGACATGCTACACCTTAAGAAATCCGAATTCCTCTGAGCTACATGCTCTAGGGACCTAAACCTTGTCACGACAATAAACAGGACATGCTGGAGGGATAGATTCCTGTCACAGAGACTTCCTATACTCTGAAATAAGCTGCCCATCTATGTCAAGCAAAGTTCCTCATTAGCACTCTTCAAGAAAAATCTTGATAAGTGGATGGGAAATAGGAAATACACCCCAGGGATTACTTCTGTGGCTCTGCTCGACAAGGGCATAGGAAATTAATTTTCTTGGGTGGTGTAAGCCAGGGAACATTGTTGGCTAGGATTACTTAGGCCCTTGGGGTGATAGCCTAGTACCTACCAATGAACCTATGAAGAGCTTCTAAGTTCCAACTGTAATAAGCGATTCTACAGAGTCTCTTTATCAGACATGGAAACCCTAAAAGCCATCACTATAAATAAAGAAATAAGATGTATGAGGTCCGACAAAGGAGCTGACTTACTGATTATGGGATACCAGGATTATGAGGGATGTATGTGCAATCTACTAGGAAATACCCAAACCTATAATGTGATCTCCCTTAATGAAATATCTAATGTATACAGATGTAACAAGATCTCTCTTGATGAATTGTTGTTATTTGGCAACATTACACATGAACTGTATGAATTTTTTTCCGTGGCCAGTCCAGTGGTTCCTAAAATTTTTGGAATTCCAAAAGTGCATTCAAATGTTGACAACCCTCCTTTAAGGCCCATTGTGGGTGCAGGTGGCTGTATTACACAACTACTAGTGATGTTTATAAATCAGAAACTAAAGGACATGTTTCACCCACTCCCACATGTTATCAGGGATTCTTGGGACCTGATGAACAAATTACATCACATTAATGTTGATAGTATTCCCTTATTTGCTACTTGTGATGTACAAAGCCTATTTCAGTTATCTCTCATGATGAGGGGTTGGAATGGTTTGGTTAATAGTTCAGAGATGGGGGTCTTTCAGAATAAGATCAAGTACCTGTGCAGGATTTCATGGACATCTTGTTAAATAATAACTTTATGGCTTTTGGTGGTGAATATTATAAACAATTTACAGGAGTAGCAATGGGGGCTGCATGTGACCCAATTTTTTGCAAATGCTGTCCTCCTCAAGTGGGAACTTGACATTCTTTTCAATGTGCCATTATTTAGTGATCGTTTTGGTTACTTCAGATATTTGGATGACTTATTATTTGTGTGGAAGGGCACCGCCAATGATTTTTTGGCATTAGTGGAGGTGATGTGGTCTAGTACTAATTTTTTTAAGTTTACTTGCCATTTGGATGTGCAGTGGATTAACTTTTTGAATATTGATATCCAAAGGACAAGTTATAGTTGTTTAGAAACCTGGCTATACAGGAAGCCTAACTATTGCAATTAATTTCTATCCTTCACAAATTGCCATCCTTTTCACCAAAGGAAAGGAATTGTGAAAAGTCAATTAATTTTAATTTCAAGATTGACTTCTAATGATGCCACATGTTTAGATGAATTCTCAGTCCTTAAGAACATGTTTTTAGACTGAGGATACCCTATCTCTCTTTTGGACAGTGTTCAAAATGAGGATGTGAAGGGAGAACAGAGAGTTATGCAGCTATTATAAAGGGTGGCTTGGTGAATTCTACTGGGTTTAACCAAAAGAACATTAATAAATTCACTGATCAAAAGAGCATTATCCTTCAATATTCCCTGGATGTTAAGAATATTGAGCAGATTATTTGCAAGAACTGGTATGTCCTTTCCTGTGACAAAGGGACCCAGCAGTTGGTTAATAGCCAGCCCGCATTCACATATAAAAGGAAGCCCAACATCAAAAATTTATTGGAGATACCTTGTCTTAACCATATTTCCAGCCTTCCATGACTCTGAAATGTGAGAGATGTCCTCAATGCTGCTACATTGAAAAAAATTATAAGGGGCCCTTAGTGTACATTATCATGACATATGCAAAAGGGGGCAAGTTTTATTGCTATTCTGAAAGGGTGGTATACATTGCGGTTTGTACCCAGTGTCAAGTGTTTTATGTAGGCAAAACCTATCAGCACATTTATAGTATACAGAAGGCTGATAATAAGAGTACCCTTGTTAGGCATTCACTATCCTGTCTAGGTTTTAAAAGATTCAAGCTTCTTATTTTTTAACAATTACAAGCAACTGCCTACACAGGGGACTGGAAGAACAAATTATTGCATTGTGAAGTGCTCTGGCAACTTAGATTAGATACCACACATTTGGGATTAATGATGGCATTTCTATTATCAGTGAACTTAAAATGAGAGCTTCCAAGTTGTAAATAGCGTTATTCATTCTGCATTCACATTTTCTTTAATTTTTTTCTGGGCTTTCATGGTTTCTGTCACTTGACTGGGGGTTTTTGGGGGTGTTTTATGAATTACCTTTAAAATTTGTTTTTACTTCCTGTTTCATGGTTCTGATGATGGCTTTTATATAAGATAAAAGTGCTAAACCATGGCTGTTTTTATCTTTAAGTTTGGGCTTTGTTATTAAAACAATTAAATAAGCAAATGGCAAGGTACTCCTGATCACATCACTTTTACCTGGGACACTGCCATCCAGCTGAAAACCATGATTCATTACTCCATTGCCTGAGGCTGAAAATCCAAATCAGTGCAAACAAGTTGAAGCCAATTTCAAATCCTGTAAAACGTTCTTAAGTACATCACCAAATACAACCTGCTGTTTAATGATGTGTATGATTACTGTCTAGGACATAGCACCCCTGTAGCTTTGCTTAAACTAACTACTAAGATGTGTACTCAATAATGTATACTCCACCCAAATGTGTATATAACTCTATTATATCCAGTTAAGATGAGTTTTTTAGAAATACACTCCACAAAATAAGTAGTTAAAAAGAAATACTTTTTATAACATGATATATTTAGAAGTCATGTTCCACATCTCAGCTTGGCAGCCTGCTTGGCTGTGTTTGAGACTGTGTAGAGCTACTTATGTTAGATATAGAGGATCATGATGGGGCCACTGATTGTAACTTACTTATTATGTGTTTGAGACATGGAGTGAAACTCGAGAGGTGAATCTTGGCATCCGTGTCCTCAACACCTAATAATAAGTTACGATTGGAGATCTGATCATAATTCTTTGTAGTGTATGGAGAATTATCTGCTCCATGTACTGTAAACTAGTGAAATATAAGGAAAAATGTGATGTTTTGTGCCATCTTTGACAGCTGGTAAAGCAATAGGGAAGTAGTTGATATACTTACGTATTCCCTATCTAAGGGAAGCCATTTTTACTAAAGTACTGTGTGTACTTTAGCAGACAGCATCCAGAAACGGAAATTAAAATAAAGTTGTTTTGTGCCCTTCTGCTGCTATTTACTGGTCAGCTCTGTCTACTTTTAGTGCAAACCCAACCTTAACAACACATAGGGGGTGTATAACAATTATTAAGCACCCTTAGAAGCTTTGTTAATGGCGGGTCTTGCACTACAGGAGCACTGAACTAGGATGTAATTTAGCCTTTTTTTAGTGGAATCATACCACTCCATGTACTGCATGTTTCTATCAAAACCTTGCTCTGCTGAGAGATGTGTTATATGTGGTGGTGGCTGTGTTTGATTTGATGAATGTGTGGTGTTGAGAGCTTGAAGATGATATGAGCCTTCCTCATTACTTTCTTGAGGTTTGGATTCAGTTTGGGGGCTTCACTGCATTGATTTTAAATTTCAAAAGGCTATTTCAGCTGTTCAGGATTTATGAAATATGTAAGGTACTATACAGAATTAAAACTATGAGCAATGCAGTTTGTTAAGGCATACTATACTTATTGACCTGTGTCCTGATTATGAACAATCACAGCAAGTCCCCGACTGAGCCCAGTTTGCAAGAGTCCCAAGTGGTTTGTTTTCACTGGAACTTGTATAGACATGCATGACAGGTAACCCAGTTTTTCATTAGAATTTTTTTTTCTTTCTGGGTTTGTTTCAGGTGTCCAAATAGCACAGATTATTGATATACCACTAAGAAATTTAAAATTGATTGTGAATTGTGTGATAGAAGTCACAGTACCAAGTCCTGTGGGACAGTACTATTAAGAAGGTAGTCGAGGTGGATTCCCTCACTCTAACTTCATGTGCCCTATCCATGAGCCATTTGGATATCCATTGGGATTTATGTCTAAATGTGTGAGTTTGTCTATAATACCCAAGTGAGTTATTGTGTTAAATGCTTTTGCCAGGTCAAGGTAGGCAGTATGCACCATTTTGACCTCATCTATGGCTTGTGTGACCTTCTCAAAGAAATCCATCATCTTTGGTAGGCATGACCTGCCCTTGACAAAACCAAACTGGGATGAGTCCAGTGTTTGAAGATTTCCTATGTCTTTGTTCATCAGATCAATGATAATTCTTTCTATCACCTTGCATATAAGACTAGTCATATGTATGGGTCTGTAGTTGCCTGAGTCTGTTGATGGTACCCCATTGTACAGAGGGATGACCACTGCAGTCCTCCATTCCCTATACCAAAACCTGTTTGGAGGCTGTGGTTGAATAGAGATTCTTGTAGGTCTGACAGGCCATGTTTCAAGCTATTTAGGTGTTCAAGCTATTTAGGCTGCATCCTGGGATATACCAAGACCTACCAATGTAGTGTTTTTAGCTGTAGAGATTGAAGTGCGGACATGTTTTTTTATTGATAGTTGATGGAGAAATGGAGGAGAGTATTTCCTGAATGTAACTGGGGGTGACAGGGAGGTGAAATTGGAGCTAAATGTATCAGCCAGCAAATTTGATATATCCTCCAGTTCGGTATAGTGAGCTCCATTTATTATTAGGTCAGCACACTATTGAGTATTACCTTTAACGCTGAACACATAACTGAAAAATAGATAATGGTTATCCCTAGCCTGGAAGGCCATATTTGACTGAAAGTTGGCTTATGTGGCCTTGATTAGTCCCATGAGTTACTTGTTGAGACTGACAAGGGAGTTGTTTGCCTGTTGCACATAGCCATTCCTATTTGGACAGGATTTTCTCTCTTTTGTTGGGCAAACTATTTGTAATGGAGGTCCACCAAAGGGGCTTGCTTTTTGGAGGTTGTCTTATGTTTATCTTGATTTGCTACTATTGTTTCTATGCAGTTATTTACATGCTTGTACGGTGTTTCTATAAATACTTTGGCATAAGCCACAATGGTCTCTGACTTTGGGAGGGGCTTGGAATTTAGCTACTCCATCACTTAATATGATGTAGTTAGCCTTGGAAAAGTTATGAAATGTTCTGCTGCTTGCTGGGAGTTTAGGCTTTATATTTATTTCAAGGGTGACCTCTTTGATCTGACAATTAAGGACATTACATGGGGGGGCATTCTCTCGGGTCTATATCACATGGTCGAAAGCTGATAATAGCAAACAACCACAACTTTGAAAACACTGGAACTCAAAGTTGCAGTTGTGGGGGGCTGGCCCCCCACACCCCCCACTAAATATATATATACCAACTCTGACATTGCACTCCAGTGAGGAAAGGGCAAATACCCCTATCTACACTGTAGTGCTACCCCATAATAACAAATTCGATTTCCGTTGTTTTCAAAGTTGTGGTCATTGGCTATTATTAGCTTTTGACCACGTGATATAGACCCCCATTCTCTCACATTTGTGAGTACCAGATCCAGGATATTTGCAACCCTAGTAGGTATGTAAACTTGCTTCTCCAGGGTGTTTGCACTGACAAATTCCAGAAATCTTTGAGCCTGCATGTTAGTGGTTGTGTATGTATCCCAATTTATGGTGAGATGAATTCATGTATGTGGTGTTTGGATGAATGGTGAGTGACTCCAGTACATTCAAGTATATGGTATGGTTATCTCCATCTATGACCCAGTGTAACCATACCATGTACATTCAAGTCCCCAGACCAAGCAAAATCCAAGCAGAAAAAGTGCAGTAGATATGTAATAAATGATGATCAATCCAGCAGCAATTCACAATTCTTAAACTGTTGTAATACTACAAGAGTAAGATTCCAGAACAAGTGAAATGTTAACAGAAGCATGCAGAAGAAATTAAATAAACGAGGTTCAGACCCTGCACCTACTTATCATTCTCCCACTATTTTGAGGGATACTACAAGGCTAAGGTTCCAAACCAAGTTAAAAATTAAAATAGTTGACTTGTGGTTAAGACAAGGAAATTGCAGAAAAGAAAATTCAGATTAACACTCTGAATGTTGCAGTATGCATTAAATGAACATGATGATATGAAACGGGCAAACTCAAGCTTTAAGAGTCTAATGGGAGCATATCTCTCAACCTCTTAGAGCAAGAAATCTGGACAAAGCCATAAAAAAATAGGAAACAAAGGCCCAAAAGTAGTAACACATTTTAAATATTACTCTTACAAACTAAGAAAGTTGATAGAATAACAGGTTTTGCTTTAGCATGAGCTGTATACAATTTATAAAGTCAAAACCTCACATTTCTGCCATTATTTTCTGACTTCAGTCCTCACCGATTTGCCAATGATTTGCCAGAAAGCCACAATTTTAGGAGAAACAGACCAAAAATATGAGGCAACAATATGGACATTCTGTGAAATTCTGGACAGTTGACTGGTATTATATGAAATGCATGAAACACAGCAGACTGTAATATAAGAGGACCAAAATAAAAAAGTAATAAAAATATTCAAACCTTAAAAGCAGAATATCCAAAAATAACTGCAATCAAACAGCAGTTGTAAATAAGGTTACCACCAGTCCCGCTATCAGTGGGACTCTCATTGTTGAAAAACTTACATCCCACTGCCCACAGGACGTGGAGGGGCAGTTACTGTTATAGATTGCTGAGTGCTCAGACCAGCCTCTGTTACTTATGGCATTCACAGTAGTGCAGTTTTATCACTAACCTGAACTTCCAGGGAAGTCTGATCCTTGTTAAGTATGGGTGCTGAAACTCGCACACTTAATGACTGTAACCTCAGCAGGGGGTGGTGCTATGAATGGAAGTACTTCACAACACTGGCATATGTTGAAGCAGTTTTTCATCACTGCATCTGCATTTCTGACATCTGATTTTGATCTTGGGCCTGTCCTTCTGACATCTGATTTTGATCGTGGGCCTGTCCTGAAAAACAGGCTACTAGTCCAGTGGGACTAACCTGGTCAAGGTTATGACTGCCGTAGTGAACTAAAAGTAACTAACAGTAACTAACAATGCTACCAAACCCCTTTCACATTCAGCCATCAAAGCAACACTTTTTAGACTCCTGTTTAACAAACTGTAGCAGTGTATTCATAAAGGAACCTCATTTTCCCAGCTAATTCCCATATCTGTCTAAAAACCAAGGTTACTCATAAAGGTTGTTGTGCAGTCGATCACACAAAGGGAATCTCACCATATTAAATGAACATATAGCCATATACTATACCTCATAATGTATGAGTGACAAGGGTTAAAATCAACAAGTGAACCTTTGAAATGTTGCTAGGTACTGTTAATGACCTTCCAGGCATCAAATGAGGTTGGTTGCAGTCACCTGTCAACATTTCAACACTTGACAAGTTAGGTAATCTTTGTCACTCATTGTACTGTGGCAATGACATTTGCATGTTACTTTGCTATGATGGTCGCTTATACATTTTCCTTTAGGCTGTGCTGTAGCAATGATATTATTTAATTTCGTGTACAGCTGTTACATTTTTGATGTAATAAGACTGCTTTCTCTGCATTATACCAACTTACAATGGTGCCATGCGTCTGTTCCCCTATATTTATTCATTTTTGAACCTGAAGTAACTGAAAAATATAAGACTATGACATAAAATCAGCCTTGTACAACCCTCTAATGTTGTTGCAATGATGTAGCCAGCCTTTTTGAAAATAATCTAGTATTGGTTACTAGGTCTAGTCATCTAAATAGTTTGAGTGTTTCATTAAAACCACGGAATCTCTGAAGAACTTCTGAAGCAGTAATGTTGAAGTGATTGCTTGTCGCAGAAGACCTGTTTGCTGTGAGGTATTTCCCATATAGTATCTACTGTAATATATGTTCACACTTATTCTAGTTTTTGTGCTTGACGTCTGTGATCTAACTGATTCACCTCTTGGACAGTAAAGAGGTGTGTTATCCACCTTCCATGCTAAAAATGTGAAGAAAATATTAATTTTCAATCACCAGCCTTCATGCTGTACCTCTCTTCACTGGGCTGTTATACTACAACTCCCGTCGGGACATTACATTGTGGATCCAGGGACTAAATTCATAAGTACATAAGGTGTCCTGATCATCTATCTTATCACCTATCACCAATACTGTGGCTCACCCCCGGCTTTCATGACCTAATATTTTGCCCACTGTGTTGTTAGTAAGCTCTTCCCATAAAATGAGTGCATGCAGTTTCCAGGTCATGTGATGATGAGGGCATTCATGCTGACTGCTTCCACATATTTGGCCACTTTTCAGCATATGTATAAAGTAGCTATCAAAACTGTATGGGTGTGCACTGAAATTAAGGACGAAATGTGTTTCTTGATGCTAGAATAACAATGTGACATGCTTTTTGGATCTGTAAAATCAACAGCAGCAAAATCAGGGAAAAAAATAAATACGCAGACTAAAACCAGCAAAAGCTTGCTGCTGGATACATGGTCTTCCATAAACTTGGGCCACAGATTACCAGAGGTGACAGAATGCCACACTCATGTATTACAAGTGCAGTCAGTAAACATTAATTTCCCAAAGTGCGGCCATTTTTAGCCAGCATTCAGGTCACTTAAAAAAGCTGTTCGATTTGTGACATTGATTCTCTTATTCTCAAGGTGCACCACTGTATTTCACTTCAGGGACTAGGTAAGCCAAAAACACCCAAAGACCCCTTTGCAAGAGTGACATGAGATGAAGATGACTTATTGATTGTACCAATGTGTAGGGACTAATGATATGCAAACTAGGTTCATTGATAAGCCATTCTGCTTTAGCTATCTCCTTCTAAGTAATGTTACTGTAAGGTATGGAGTGAAGGCAACTTACTAATGCAGAGTTTGACCTGAAGAAGACATACATGCTTTGCTAGAACCACTGGGTTGCAAGGATCTGTAAAAGTCCTTGTTTAGTGTGCCTTCCCCAATCTGCAATTAGAGAAATTCTGAAGTTTAGAGTTTGAGAAATGCCTTAAATTCCAGAGCAGACATAACAGATGACTTTGTACCACTGTCTCACATTAATTTCTACTTTATTGTGATTTTAAGAAGGCTGGGTTATTTCTGAATAGCCTTTCCTAGTCATATATTAAGTCTGCCCACATTAATTATAAATATGACATACATTTCATGGTCAAAGGTATTACAGCTATGAACCCAGACAGCAGGAGAGATTAGAGTTCTATAAAAACTGGAGTGTGTCGTACATTTAAAAAAATACAGCAGTTTTACGTAGAATGTGAATTTTAAAAGGACACCATTTGTAAAAGCTTTGAAGTAAATTTAAATAGCTTCCTGCAGAGGATATTTTGTTTGCTGGCAGGTAATGGCAGGTAAATTCCTACTTGAGAAATAAGAACAATTCTGGACACCTGACATGATGGTGGTGGTAATGGTTGATAAAAGCTGGGAGGTGCTGAAAATTCTCTTCAAGTTCCTAATGATACAGTGTTGAATTCACTGCAGTGCATCTTATTTTCTACATTATTTTCATATCATTTTTATCTAAAAAAGAGACAAGCTGTCTTCACTCAGACCATTCATTTTGTGGCTAGGGCAGTCTCTCCTTCACCAGCTGGGTGTCATATTCCTCTCTCCCAGCATTTAATTTGCTGCCTATAGTAAAAAGGCTTTCAACCTTCATTTAGCTTTGGAAGACTGCAGCTCTGTGCTCAGTGTTTATCAATGCTGCAGTCTCACTTTCCAATCAGTCATTCTACAGACATTCTGTTTACTCGAGCTGTTATTCTTCATTCACTTATTGTATATATTTTCGGCTGATGTCATTTGTAATATGAATATGTTGTGAAGTCTGCATAAGATGTTGTGCTGCATTATGATACACATTGTACCAGATATATCTCTTACCAGTGGTTTCTGCTCATATAAGCACTGGATATAGTCATTTCTGAACTATTCATCCTCTCGTATAGTCCTGTCTAGAATCAAAAAAAAAAAAAAAAAAAAGAAAGAAAAAACCCACAAAGGACCGAAATGAAATCAGGTATTGTTGGTAGATAGCAGGTGCTGACATATGCCATAACAATAAAGAGAATTGTCCTCATTCAGCAAGTTGCTTAATTTCTTGTATTGTGACCTTGGTGAACTGAGGGCGATTCACATAACTTAAGGATATACCTAAAAGCCTAGGATTCCACAGTTTACACAATTCAATGCAGAGGTGCAAAAACCTACATCTCATAATTAATTCAACATTTTTCATTGAACAGGAATACCTTTGGTTCTGAAAATAAATCTATCACTTTTATTTAAAACTGATTGTTTCACTAATAATAATTTCTAAATACCCAGTGTATCTTCTTAAGTTTATTTATTCTGAACTAGAAAAGCATCTTCTATTGCACATTATGACTTGTTTCCTTTAAGCAATAGTGCAATACCTCCTTTTTTAATGCTGATTATATTCAACCACCATCTTAAAGAACTGTCCTAGTCAGAAAATAAAATGAAAACATACTTTGATAACATACTGATGTCCTACATATTACTAATACCATTATATCACTCAGTATGCTTCCCTTATGTACATATTTATTTGTTTGTTTGTTTATTTCTATTTGTTAACCAGGACTGTCTTTCTGGACACAGAATCCCTTTCAGCAAGGCCTGGAGAAAAAGTAGCAAACTACACAGAGATGCATGACATTGTACAAAATAATTAACTGTAAATAATAAAGTACAAAGAATGAGAATTATACTGATACACAAATCAAATCAAACAAATGTAAAATAAATAAATAAAATAAATAAAATCGTAGTGTATATGTTAAACAATTGATACATTGTAAAACTATAAAGTTGTACATACACAGTGTACATAAATTAAACACACACACACACACACACGCACACACACACACACACACACACACACACACACACACACACACACAAAATATTAAAAATGTAAACATCAGAGAAAAAAGTACTGATGTAGTCACTATAAAACGAGAGTTAAGTTTATGGTTTTAGATACTGACAAGGAGAAGAAGGATGGAGTGCAAATGTTGTAGTAAACAATCTGAAGTTGTATAGAGAACTAAAAGAACAATAGAGTTATTTAATAAAAATGTTAAAAGTTGTGAAATGAGGCCAGGATAGAAAGACATTAAATAGGTAAGTTAATGTACAGTTAACAAATAGCAGAAAATCATGAAACTATGAACAGAAAAAGTGTAGTCATTATTTCAGTTGTAGCATCTTTTTTATATATTGTTTGTACATACAGTTGCATATGGTAACCAAATAATTTTTAGGTAATTTAAAAATAATTTCAGGTTCTCTTGTTAATGTCAAGTGGAATAGTACTCCAGATGTTTGCCTCATAAACAGGGTAGAGAGTGTCTCCAAAACTATTATTAGTTCTGTCAGATTTTGTGAGGAAAACTGAAAGCTCCTTTCCGAGATGTGAAGTCTTATAAGCTTTTCTAAAGCTACACTATTTTCTGGATTGTATACACTGCTATGGATAATATTTAGCTGAGCTGTTAATTGAACATTATGACATTCTGCCCACTGAATTCTCTTTACTGCTGTGTGATGACAGGTCTTGCCTGAAAGACTTGCTGCAAAGCTGACTATTTTATTATGACATTAATATACATGTCCTAATTTATTCAACTCAGAATGACATGATGGAAGGTGCCATACTGATGCGATTTTGTTTTTCAGCCATGAATTCTTTCCATAATACACTCTGTATCTATTTCTTTAAGTGTGCTCTGGACATTAATATATTCTCAGGAGATCCTGAATTGTTAATTTCTTTAAAGAAGGTGCTGATGATCATATTTGTAGACTTTTTCAGTGACTCCTTTTGGTTTTATTTGTTTCAAGCTGGCAATTAGAGTAAAGGATAAGGATTTTGAGCTGTTAATGAGCTGCTTCATGCAATCAGGGGTAAGGGGTTTGAATCCTTTCACTTCTATTTGCCTTATGTGTGGCTATAAGTAAGTTACTTGAACAGAATGTGTTCCTAGGTCATTCCTGGAAAGGGTCACATGTCCAACGGGCTTATCTGGTAATCAAATGTACACAAGCAAAAAGAAGTATGGCCCTTATCTGTTGTCTCCTCAAAACAGTGACTAAATGCGTTGCTCTTTTTATAGTCTCATCAACACAGTTACAAATAACCCCCACTGTCTAAGCTATTTGTGTGACGTGTGCTGTCATTTATGTCTGCTCTACTAACTCATCTCTGAATAATGACTCTGTAACAGAGACTGTTTTATGGGTCATATTATGCCATATGCTGACATGTATTGCAAGAGGAACTAACATGACATTTTAACCAAATGATATTCAGAGAATTTGCAGAATCAGATGCAAATGAGAGCTACCTAAAGGTTTATACTAAAAATTTTGAATGGCATTTTGTGAACTTTGAATTTTGAAAGGCAGTTTTCAAAGTTGCATAACAGGGATTTGAAATATGTTGAACTTACAACAGCGAATGCTAGTGTGTGTTGTGAGATCAACTTATTGATTGAAAATTGCACTATGGTGGGGATCGGGAACTATGACCTTTTCCTCACTGTCATGCAATCTCTGAGTCGTAATATATAAGGAGCAGGGGGTGTGGGGGCTTGCCTCCCCCACATGGGGGGGTGCAGGGTGGCTTGCCCTCCTGCAAAATGTTACTTGGAATTGACTGGAAATGAAGGTATGATGGTTAATGTTGATTTTGTTGAATATAGATGGGTCAACATTACTGGTTTTGGTGCTGTGCCTTTTTGATGCTGTTATTTTCTGTATTTTCATTCGACAATGTGATCACTCTATGGAAGTGGTTTCAAGATTATGATAGTAAACCCTATCTAAATCATACTTCCTTGATATGTGGCACTCTGTCAATCAGCTTAAAGGAAAGAAAGGTTCATTCCAATGACAAAACAATTATATTTGGATATAGCTGTGATTTTAAGTATGCTATAGTTCCTATAAAGTATCTTCTGTTAGTGCTAGACAATTTCTAAAGTGTCTAGTTTCAGGTGCACCAGGTCTCTATTGAGATAGCTGCTTTTAGTAGTCAGATCCCTTTGATCAGGATACTCCTTGGGATTCATGAAAGTTCTGTGCAAGAATAAGTCTATTCTAGTATGGAGTGGATCATGCCCATGCAGTACAGCAGTGCGTCTTGCATATTCATGAAGGGGCGCTGCTGTATAACCTGCACGGTCATGATCCATGAATGAGTGCAGGGGAGCATGTCACAGTAGTGCCTGCACATGTTACACACCCCTTGCACTCAGAAAGTGCCATTATGGCACTGTTAAATGTAAACAATCGTGGGTCTATATTATAATCGCAAAAGTTTAATAGTTTGAATGCATAAACATCAAACTGTATGCATCGAACTATTAAGCAAACGAACACCTGTAAAAATATTTTTAGGACCCAAAAAAAAACTAATGAATGTAGGCCCCCCTCACACCCCCACCCCCCATTACTTAAATATGCCAACTCCGAGATTGCGCTACAGTGTAGGAAAGGGAAATCTTCCCTTTCTGCACCATACTCCGTTAAAGTGCGATCTCGGAGTTGGTATATTTAAGTAGCAGGGGGTGTGGGGGGTGTAGGGGGGCTTGCCCCCCTGCCTAAACACCCTTTACTTTTTTTTTTTTTTTTTTACAAGGTCTACTAGAATTTTGATGGTTTAATATTTCGATCACTAAAGTTCGATATTTAGTGATTCGAAGTATTAAACCTTCGAGATTCTAATATAGACCCAACAACAGTTGTTTGTGGACATACTGCACAACTTTTGAGATATTCACAGAATGTCCACAGTTTTGCCCACAAATCTGGTCATTGAAGGCCAAAGTAAAAGTATATAATTACAGACATTTGAGTGCCAGATACATGTGAGAAAACTCATGCAATGCAAAACCAGTTATGCTATCAACACGTAAGGTTTGTAAGAGAAAATTTTAATTGTCCCTATGTTTGTGCCGTATTGTCTCCCCGTTACTTATGACATTGTCGAGATGTCTTGCTGAAAGAGGTTGGAGGTATGTGCACACCCCTAAAGTAAGCAAAATTTAAAATCCATTTTATCTTTTTTTTTTTTTTTTTTTTTATTATCATCCAAGTAAAGTTTAAGTGCAGCTGAGCGGTGTGTGTATCATGCAGCTGTGCTTAGCATAGCTTAAATATCCGAAGGAGCAAAATAGAACTATACAGGTGAAACTATCAAGCTGAAATAGTGTAGTGGTTGGAGCTTCTGCTTTGCATGCAGTCATTCATGGTTTGACCCTCAGTGAAGTCTGTTCACCTTTACATGTAAAAGCATTATTAAAATTCTGATATTTTATTAAATGAAATAAATCATATTCATCAATCAGGGTAGTGTAGCAGGTCCAAAATTGAGGTGTTAAGTCCAGAAAAGTTGTGAACCCCCATATAAATACAAGTCCCCCATACTGTATAGTCATACAAGAACAAATGTAAATGAAAGCACATGATAGGGTGTCATGGAAGGTAAACATAAAATTATAATATGTCAGTAATGAATGAATCCCATACACCTGATAGTCTATAAAATGAAATTTGAGCAATGCTAACTAGCAGTCAGCTCTGCTTAGCTGATGTAAGCATTGCTTAAATATAAATGCTAAGCACTGAGTAGCCCAGCTAAGTGGATTTGCTCATTTGTAAGTAATGCTCAACATCTGACCCTGTAAGCACTGCCAACCTTAGCTAAGCAGGTTTGCCTGTCGCTTAGCTCGGTTTAGCATATTTAAAAATGGTCCAATTATGGCAAAGGGCAGGAAATCACCCTAATTAAACCTCACAGGTGGGAATACACCCCATAACCAGTTGTAGCTCATCATTGTAGGCACTATGGCTGGAGTTAGTGAGGGATCACACTTTCGGGTGCAGCGCTGGGGCATTCAGGAGTCCAGGGTCATGGTTGGACTTCTAGTGAAAGACCATGAGCAGAGATTGCTGCAGGGTCAGTACCAGGGCTCCCAATACAAAATGAAGGCCTGGGACTGTCTCACACGTGATTACACCAGTGCCACTGGCACCCATCGGACTGGTGTGCAGGTCTGGCACCATTTTGCTGACCTGAAGAGTAGAAAGAGGGAGCTCTTGGTCCAGTGGGTCCAAGATGCACAGGCAGGGAATGCCCCAGACATGTGTAAGTATCAGTATCAATTAGTGTTTGCCAAAGTCCAGACTGTATGTGATGGATAGGTATGCATAAATGTTTCTCTATCTCCTGTACAGCTGCAGATGACAGGGCCATGAACATGGATGCCCACACCAGCAGGCAGCTAAGGCTGCATCACCAGGCTGGCAATAAAAGTGTCAGTACCTGTCAATAAAACTCAAAACTCCAGACTGGTTGTGTTTAATTTGGTATGTGGTGGTATGAATCTAAATGTGTACAGGTTCTGCACAGCAACTATGGCTCTAAAAGCATTAAATAATTGAGGCTCATCTGACAAAGATTGTGGAGTTGTAAAACAGGAGATTAACTATATGAAATGTTCCATGCACCAAGATCTGATACCTAAATAGTAATGTTGTGTCAACCAGTGTTTCCCAGACTGTACTATGTCAAAGTATGAATACACAGTATAAGAACTATGTGCCATGCATGAATGTCAGAATTACAAGGTCAGATTGTACAGCCAAGAGAGTATTAGACAGAAAACAGTCAACCAAAAGACAACAATTCCTCAATAGTGCACTCTGATGAAATACAAACTTGTTGTATTTTTTGCACAAACAGACACGGTTCGAATCCCAGGAGTGGTAGTAAGCTGTATGTATAATTTCACCCAGGAATATGTGAATATGTGTAGAAACAGTCAGGTAGTGTTAACAGAAATTTCCTCCACAGGTCTGCCAGGTAAGAAAAGGTATATATTAGCTGTAAGAAAGCTGTATTTATACACTGTGTACAACACCCACTGCCCAACCCCAAGGCTGCAAATAACAGCAAGACAAGTACATACACCAAGTAGTCTCCTCCGATGAATGTCCCTCAAGTGTCACACTGTCACAGCTAGTGGTCACTGCTGCTAACACCCAGGGTGACAGATATAAATCAAGGCACAGGCACACTCAGTATGAGTGCACATAGACTATGTGAATATGGGTAGAAACAGTCAGGTAGTGTTAACAGACATTTCCTCCACAGGTCTGCCAGGTAAGGGAATGTTCATATCAGCCTTAGAAAGGCATTATTAATACCACTGCCCAACCCAAGGCCATAGGTAGATTTAAAGTGAGGTCATACCTGGAGAGAAATGAGTAGAGTAATGATCATTAGAGTTGTGAGCAACTGTAGCCTATACAGTTATTAACTGACATCTGTCTCTTTCCCGACCCTATCTGCACCAATAATCTATACACATATATCAACTGGTATATTTTTCGCCAAACCTACTTTTGGGACAAGTGTCTTATTGTTCTACAAATATATACACATTTGAGTATTAATGTTCCCTGTTCAAATACTATTATTGGTGGCCTGTTGCTATCAATGTAACCTGCATGCTGTTATAATGTCCACTGTGGTTCCATATATGCATGTGTTCTGTTTGCTGTGCAACTGTTTCAAATGCGTTTTATGGGGTCAATTGGAACACACATGCATGCTGTGAATAACTAATCCTGGAATGTGCTGTTCATGACAAACCAACATATGTTGTAAAACCTCAATACCATAGCACGTCTGGGAAGGCCAATCCCAGTGGATCCACCTGTTCCGCCTCATCTGGCAGTGGCACCAGGCCCCAGCATGTCTGGGACCCAATCTGGGACCTCCTTGTCCACTGGTCCTGCACCACCTTCGAGTGGAACTGCCTCAGAGGATGGGGCCCATCCCCCCCTGGGAGCGGGCGCAGACAGGACACCATCACCCATAGTCAGGTCTGGGGTTTGGTGCATAGCAAGTTCCAAAAGGAATTTGGAGATGAGCTATGCCAACTTGAGGGCTGTGTGGTGCATCTTGAGGGTCAGCCTACCTCTTCTGCTCAGCAACCAGCACAGCCACCTTTGGGGTCGTGAAGGTGAAGTGGTGACTGCCAATGGGTGGAGACCTCAATCCCACTGTATCAATTTGAGGACTCATGGGCATCCGATTCCCAACCACCCTCCCCATCCAAGGTGTATACCCCTCACGTGTCATATACCACACCCTGTCTGCTGTCTTGTCTGTCATGTCTGTCTTCCTACCCAACTTACCTCCCCAGTTATACCTACTTTCCTTCCCCAACATCCCACTCTCACCTTAAAAAAATGGGCAATCTGTTCCCAAAAAAAATTAAGCCCCATACATAGCTGTCCATTTCGCACATGTATTCACTGGACACATGTAATCTGGTCCAATTGGCTTGACAACACATTACTGTTGTCCTCACCCCTCTCTCAGGTGTTTGAGTGTCCAAATTTAGCTTCAAATATTGTAGAAGTGCACAGCTGTTGCTGCAGAAGAAATGGACAGCTATGGCCCTACCCTACTCCCATCCTGCAAATTCCTAGCTATCTCTCATATTGCTTTTCCCTCTGCATACCCCTTTTTTCACCACTGTCCTAACAGCCCTTTTTTCTTTTCTTTTAAAGAAATTAGCACAGGGGTAAGCAGGAGTAAGTGGCAGTAAGCAGCAGTAAGTGGCAGTAAGTGAGTATGCATGACGCTAATGGATGCCTACACAGTTTAAGCATCTGTATGGTTAACTGTGTGTTGGCATTGCTTACCATCACGCAAACCCGCGCAAACCTGCTTACAACTGCTTAAAACTGCCTTAATCACCCTGTCTCCATCAGCCATTGTTCTGCCCAGCAACAAAATAATCAGCACTGCCAAGTCTTGAGCCCATGACCCTGGATACACCAGTCAGAGCAACATACCACTATACCATCTGAGCTGCCTTTTCAAATATATCATTCAGTACAGGCATTGAATACTAGTGAAAAACACTGTGGAATCAGTCATGTTTCTATCTATAAATATATGCATATAAGATATGTGTGATGAGATAAATATGAGAAAATATATACAAATACTGCGGTGGTGGTGGTGCTGCGGTAGCATTGTCACCTCACAGTAAGACGTTGTCCTGTTCAATTCTCAGCTAAAGCATCTTCTGTGTGGAGACATGCATGAATGGGTGTACCTTCGTTGAAGGTAGTGCGTCAGGGCCGGCAACTCGGCACGTAAAAATCTACTGTCAATCATTAGCGGATTGGAGTTCCGCTGTGGTGACCCCTAACCAGGAAAAGCCGAAAGACACAACAACATATACAACTATTTATAGAAATATACATATAAAATATATGCATGTAAAATATATATATATATATATATATATATATATATATATATATATATATATAGGTATATAAATATATACATGTATATAAATATATACATATATATGCATACAAGAAGGATATATATACATATAAAAAGGATATATATATATATATATATATATATATATATATATATATATATATATATATATATATATATATATATATATATATATATATATATATATATATATATATATATATATATATATATATGTTCATAGGTAGGTTCATAGGTAGGTACTAGGCTATCGGCCCTGGGGCCTATACAAGCCCAGCCAAAAAGGTACCCTGGCTTTTGCCACCCAAGAAAATGATTTTCCTGTGCCACTGTCAAGCAGAGCCACAGAGGTGATCCCCAGGGTGAATTTCCTATAGGTTCATAGGTAGGTACTAGTAGTGTATACATCTATATATATATATATATATATATATATATATATATATATATATATATATACTCATAAGATGTAGTGGAGTCATACCGCTCAACCTCTTACTGCAAGAATTCCGGCCAATGGCTGTGAAAATGGGGGGACAATAGGCCAAAACTAAGGACATAATGTAAATCTTCTTTCGGCTTTTTTCCCGGTTAGGGGGCGCCACAGCGGAACTCCAGTCTGCTAGTGATTGGCAGTAGATTTTAACGTACAGACTTGCCAGGCCTGATGCACAACCTTCAACGAAGGTACGCCCATTCACGCATGTCTCCACACAGAAGTTGCTTTAGCTGAGAATTGAACAGGACAACGTCATACTGTGAGGTGACAACGCTAGCGTAGCACCACCACCGCAAGGACATAATGTAAATATTGCTCTTATAAATGCGGAATGTTGCTAGAGTAATGGTAAATTTCAGCATACATGTTCTGAAGGATGTGAGTGCAGAAAATGAAATGTATGTCAACACTTACTGACAGAAATCCTGACATCATCACACTGATGTACCACAGAAATACAATTAAGGAATGTGTGGAACAGGCCAGAAATATGAGCAATAAACCTGGACATTCTGACACAATCTGGTGAGTTGAGATGTATGCTCAGAACCCCTTGGTGCATCGAATCTGGACCAAGCCTGACAAAGTGGAGGGTGAAAGCCATAAAACTGTGGACATATCTCAAATACTGGAGTAGATAAGTTAGCACAGTTGCTGCGGTAACACCTTTCTGTTCTAACATATATTAACTGATATAGCACAAGTCCAAAACCCAAATACTTCCCACTAGTTATTGGCTTAAATCCTCACACCATTCCACTGATGTGTAAGAAATACACAACATGTATGGGGGCCAGGCAACAGTACATCCCACAAACATTTGGACATAACATCACAGTGGGGAAGCTACACTGATCTGCTATGCATGTCACCAAGCACTGTCTAAACTACAGTCAGACTGACACAACAATAACCCAAATCTGCTATGGGGAATTACACATGTATTTGTAAAGGTATCCGGCACTACAGGGATGTAACAGCACTGAAAAACAGACAACAGTGTGACAGCGCATACCCACAACCAAGTCCACCACAGTCACAGTCACAGTCACATACTGGTAAGCCAAATGAACAGCAGAGTATAAGGACTGTGTGAACAAAACCATCAGTATGTTTGTCACTCCCACACTACCTCTACATATACTGGCCCAGTTGACAGGTAGTATGAGGCCTGACCATGGAACGAGACATATCTCAGTCCTCCCCTACAAACATATACAGTTGATAGAGCACCAGAAACTGGGGCAGCATGCAAAGTCGGACAGAATAGGAACCATAACACTTACATCTACCCCTCTCCTTACACATGCCAAATAACATTCACAATGCACTACTACACAATCCTGACAGTCTATCAACAATTGCCAGAAATACACAGACCTCCCAACTGTACAGAGTCCCACAGAATGTCCAGGCTTTGTCCTCATATATAAGGCCTCTTACACATAACATGACTGGAAGTCTGATACATCACTGGGATGATATAAGGAATGAAGTCACTAAATAATGATATACAAAAAACAAGTAATCTCCGTGGTATCCCTGAAGTCTCAAAACAACCCACTAAAGTGTAGTGGGTCCAAAAACAAAACAGTGTAAGAAACTTCTCTGTGTGGAAGATTTTCAGTCCATTTATTTCTAGTTAATCACTGTATATTAATCAGATCAGACAATAGTAGTAGAAGTAGCGAATGTAAACTCGTCAAGTCAAAACAAAACAAAACAAAAAGTAATAATAGAAAATATATAATTGTAGTGTTACTAAGTATTCGAAAGTAATCCAAGCAAGGCAAGCAGTCTGTTTCCAGTCGAAAATCCTTTATTAAGTACACAGACAAGCGATCCAAGTAATACAAAAATAGAGTAATCTAGTATTACTCTATTTTTGTTTTACTTGGATCACTTGTCTGTGTACTTAATAAAGGATTTTCGACTGGAAACAGACTGCCTGCCTTACTTGGATTACTTTCGAATACTTAGTAATGCTGTACAATTATATATTTTCTATTATTACTTTTTGTTTTGTTTTGTTTTGACTTAAGATGAGTTTATGTTCGCTACTTCTACTACTATTGTCTGATCTGATTACTATACAGTGATTAGCTAGAAATATATGGACTGAAAATCTTCCACACAGAGAAGTTTCTTACACTGTTTTGTAAATAATGATATACCATACCTATCCACCTCTTATTGCATGATATCTGGACAAAGCTGGTCATACTTGGGGGCAGAGGTCAAAACACAGGGGCATCATTGACATATTGCTGTTATAAACTTAAAGTTGCTGGTGTAACAGGGTTTGTTGTAACATATCCATTCTGAGGGATATGAAGTCAGAAATACAAATGGATGTTACTGTTTACTAACTGCAATCCTCAGAGTATCCTACTGAATTTCCAAAGACAAAAAACGTGTAACACACCAAATGTATATCAGGTATTACCTGTGCATATGTATGTATGGGTAGGTGTACCTGGTTGCCTAATAACAACTGACACTGGATGCAAAACATCAGGTATATAAGCTGTATATGTTGTACACTTGTGTAAACTTAGTTTCTGTGCATCCAACAGAGTTATACTTCTACAGCTACTGGTTGTGGCATTGCCCTGACACAGACATGGGTAGTATAATACGCATGCGTATCATGTTGAAATTGTAGAGGTGGCAAGCTGTGTTATGACCTTGTGTCCATGCCTACTACAAACAGATATATGACCACCCATATAGCTGTATGGCCTCAGCAATACCTTACTTGTAAAAAGTGTCTCCACCAAAGCAGAGTAAACCCCTTTGCTGGACAGCAGCAATGCACAAATCACATAATGTGATGCTATATCGGCTGTACAGGGCAAAGTAGGAGCAGGCACCAACTGGGCAGCATGTCTGCCTTTGTCTGAATAAGTATATTAGGTCACAGGTGGCTTACTGTAAGGTTAACTATGAGTACAAACTGGATGCATCCACTAAGGGCAATCACAAGGCCATCTTCACATATGTCTGCAGTCTCAGAGGTAACAACCCAACCCACCCTGTAATGGTGGTCAATCACAGCACATACACACACACACCATAGCTACAGCCAACCTGCTACAGACAGGTTTAGGGCAAACATCACCCCCCTGGCTCACCATCAGTATAGGTGGATATGCACAGCACATTCACCCCTCCCCTCATCATCATGGATCAGGTGCAAACTGCCTAATCAAAGTTAACAAAAGCAAGTCCCCTTGGGGCCTGATAACATTCCTGTCTGCATCCTACATGAACCCAGGCATATGCTTCCAGCTCCATTACACACTGTATGCAAGCAAAGCCTGAGCACCACTGACATCCCATCTGCAAGGAACATGGCCACTGTCATCCCTCTACACAAATGTGAATGATAAATGGTGGTGTATGCAATATACTAGCCCTCATTGGGGGGGAACATGACACATCAGGACCAGGAGTACAATGCATGTTCATACAGTGCTGCTAGGTACAGGGGTATGATGTGTTTGTAAGTGGTGGCTAATGATAGTCAACATTCATGTACTGGCTCTGTAAAGAACACTGGCCAATGTCTGAGGTCCTTTGCTGTGTTTTCCTGATCATGTCTTCATGTGCCATGCAGCAGCAACTGCCTTACACCAGTGCAGAGAGCGCAGCCATCACAGAAGATGTAATCTTAAAATATGCCATCCTTTGTGGCCGTAGCAAAATCTGATGGAGCAGACTGCCCTGTGGGATGAGATCATCCACAGAGTGAACATCTTGGGCCACCATGGATGCACATATGATCAGGTCAGGCATAGAGCAACTGACCTGATACGTCGTGCCCAGTAAAGGGCTGCTGCTATAGTGAGGGACCGTACTGCTACCGGTGGGGGGCCAGCCACACTGGCCCCACTTACGATGACAGAGGAGCTCCTTGTCAACCTTGTGGTAGCACCCACACAACCTTAAACACAGGAAACAGCAGTTGCAGAGATGGATGGCAATCAGGCAACAGGTGAGGAGCATCCAGGTAAGGCCAACGTGCACATCAATGTAATGAGGTAGCATTTAAACTGTCTTCTGTAGAGTCTTTAGATGCATATGTCAGGGCAAAATGGATTAGTGGGTGGGGTTTAGTAATGCACACAAGTGCACATCTGTGGTGAAGGACAGCAAATTGTGTAATATCATGGTGTGTACTGTACCTGTGCAGAAATGTAGCATTCATCTTGTACCAATGCCTAATGTGAATCTGCTGACAATATCTCTCCCTCACAACTACATAGGTCCCTCTGGCCTGCACATGGGACAGCAGTCTGAAACCAGTAAGTATGGGATTTTTTGGTTGTGGCTCACCAGTACCCCAGACATGCTTAAGTTAATGCATGTGGCCATGCAAATGTTACAGTCAGCCAGTTGGCAATATCTGCATGTTCATTTGTGGTGGTATTTACTGCATTGCATCATGGTGGTCATCACAAGGGCCTATTTGCAGGAGATGTCACATATCTGTAGCATACTTCAAAACCTGTATTGCAGGACATCTAGACATCTAGACAAAGACTGACAAAATGAAAGGACAAAGGCCCAAAACTAGGGTCATATTGTATAAATTATTGGTATACAGTGCATATACATGGTGTACACACCTGTTAGAATGCCAGGTATTTGTGATATACAAAAATGGGAGCACAATAGACAATTACAAAATACTGCCAACCTTTCATGTGACATATAACCTGTACAATTCAATTGTAAAGCAAACAAATCTGTTAGGGGAACAGTGATGACACATAACAATAGTACAACAACCTAGATTCATGTGTATGCACAGGCTGAAGCTACTACTGCATTGAGGCAGATTTCGTTATAACTACAGCAGTACATCTTATTGGGTACACATCTGCCATCAATTACAGAGACTCTTTGATTAACAGCAAATAACTGTCAGCTGTCTTACCAGGATTATCCTAACATATACCCAGTTGCCTGCTACAGCAACAGCCATGGTTCACATAGAGCTGATGAAGCTGCTAAGGGACCACATGTTTGAGATGTATCAGCCTGGAGAAGGGTTCCAAGACATTTCCACAGCATTGCACATACCATGGAACACACTGCAGACAGTCACCAAAAGGTGGCGAAAATATGGGGCTACAGTGACAATGAGAAAGAGTGGACATTCAACCAAATTCTATGAGAATGCAAGACCAAAACTGGCCAAGGAGGCTGCCAGGAGCCCTATAGCAACAGTGAAGGAATAGCAGGAATCTCCAGCAAGTACTGGGTGTGTACTACATGTCACAATAATCTTCTGTGGACTTCATATGTCTTGCCTATAGGTTAGGGTTGGAAGATGGCAGCACTTCCTCACACCAAACAATATCCAGGCCTGGAGAAAGTCTGAAAACAATACATCAGGTCTCCAAAAAGCAAGTGGGAAAATGTGTTATGGTAATATGGGACCATGGTTGAACTCTTTGGCCACATTTCTGACAGGTTTGTTTGGCACAATAACATCACTGCACATCACCACAACAACACCACCCCCACGGTGAAGTATGGTGATGGCAGTGTCCTGCTTTGGGGTTGCTGTTCACAAGCTGGAACTGGGACTCTAGCCAAGTTGGACGGGATTATGAACAGTTCCAAACACCAGTCTCTTGTGGCTCCAGTCCTTCTGATGTCTGCCACATAGTTATGGATGGTGAAGACTTCCACCTTTCCACACAACAATGGCCCAAACCATACATCCAAATCAACAAAGGATGGCCTCAACAGACCACATGCAATGTTCTGCATTGGCCCAGCCAGAGCCCACACCTATGTCCATTAGGATATATGCATGGTGACCTGAAGAGGGCGGTGCACAGGGGATGCCCTTGCAATCTGATATAGTTGGAGGTGTTTTGCAAGGGATAGTGTGCAAACATTGGCAAGTCAAGATGTGCCATGCTGACAGATGCCTTCCTAAGAGGACTGAATGCTGTGATTAAATTAAAAGGTGCTTTAACAGAGTATTACTTCAAGGGTACACACACTCATGCAACCAGCCTATTGTACCTATTTCATTTACCATATGTTACCTGTAACTGATGTGTATGTTCTTCAGTTGGATAGCACAGGTTATATATCATATGAAATTATGGCAATGTTATGACCTGATTTCTGAGGTCTCATGTGATATATCACAAAAAACCTGGCATGTAATGAGAATCATTACAGCCGAGTGCTCCTCCAGACGTCTTCTGCAGTTAACTCCTACTGCTCCTCTAGGCGTCAAATTTTGATTGTTCATATTTGCATTAATAATTCCAAAACCATGTTACTTACAAGGTACCAGGATATTTTGTCTTGAAGCATATGTGATGGCAAACACAACTGTATTGATATTTGACCTCTCTCAATGAGTATTTTCTAGAACTGTAAGGTGATAACTTAATTTTTAAAGGCTTAAGCCACGCCCACTGAAAGTTAAAGGCACACACTCAAAAGAGCTGTACTGGAGGGAATGCAGGTGTGTGTACACTTACTATATCCACTTTAAGCCTGGGAAGTTGTTTGAGTAACCTGCCTTGTTTTAACATACATGCACTGCAGGTTATGCAGTCCGCACCTCAAATTAGAACATTAATTAGGGGCACCAATCCATAGGTCAACCCAGTAATGTATCAGACAAACACAGGAGTTATGAGGAACAGCCCAAACATATGAGCCACACATCTAGACATTCAGCAAAACCCTGTAGTGTTGGGAGGTATGTTCTGTAAGAGTTGCCACAGTGCTATACAGGTGAACAGCAATAATTTACATGGGTACAATGTGCGCTAGGTGAAGGGCAATCACCTACTAACACCACTCACGTATCCCAGAGGTGTATACTAGTAGTAAAAGTAATTGGAAAGGGCTGCACTGCATGATGCTGAGGGTCTGTCCAGAGTGTGCATGTTATTGTCTGACTTTGTATCGTGAATGTCTCCAGTCAGCTAATGTGTGGTCTGTGTAATGCCTTTGAGGCACCTCACCTGTGTGTGTGTGTGTGTGTGTGTGTGTGTGTGTGTGTGTGTGTGTGTGTGTGTGTGTGTGTGTGTGTGTGTGTGTGTGTGTGTGTGTGTGTGTGTGTGTGTCTGTGTGTGTGTGTGTGTGTGTGTGTGTGTGTGTGTGTGTGTGTGTGTGTGTGTACCAGCAAAATGGTGGCCGTGGTCCCTCCTACTCTGATTCTGATGTCAGTGTTTCTGCAGACTCTGACCATGATGATACTCATATTGAGGCACATGTGGGGTTGTCAGGGGCTGAATCTGTGCCATTGGTTGGCATCCCGCTATTGTTAACCCCAACCCCGCACACAGTCACAATGCCCACACATACCCTGTCACCAGTGGCTACCGATAACAGACAGTTAGCGGAGGGTGGCATGGAACAGGCCACTGTTGTGACTATGGCAAGTGAGGGTGCAGGCACCAGCCATAGCCAGAGTGCTGGTGAGGTCCCACAAAGGCAGATGGGCAGGGGTGCTCAGAGGAGGATTTCAGCCCATCATGCCCCTGTTGCAAGTGCCACAGCAGCAGTCACCACAAACATGTTTTGGGCCATCATGGAGTCACAGGCATGTAATGAATGTAACACAAGACATATATGCAGGGTCGTGGATGAGCGCATCTCTAGTTTCTGTGATATTTGTGAGCTCACTGAGGACATCCGTGATCTTACTGAGGTCAAGTATAGATGGTGGGGGGGAGACCTTGGCACTCCTCAAAAATGGAATATCTGGGCTTGAGCATTTGGTGGATGATGGCCAGCAGCCAAATGGACGTAGGACAGCACCACGATCAGCTGAGGGTCTATGTGGCCATGCACCATTACGTTCCTGTACTGGCAGTACCATCAGCACTACTGAAAGGGGTGTTTTGTCCATGCCATGACTCAGCAGTCCATGGGCACCTGGTCCTGGCCAGTCCCAACAGGGATGTGGATCCAGCAGGCAGCAGTCACCACTGGGGAGTAGTACTGCATTTGGACTCAGCCCTGCTGGTGCTGGTGATACCCCTGGCAGGCTCAGTTCCCATGTCCATGACTGGAGATCATGAAATGTACACCCTGCCATGTATAGCCCACAGCTGTCCAAAATACCCCTGTGTAGGGTGCCTACATGGCATGACTTTGTGCATACAAACAAACACACATCACCATCAGACAAGTCACCTCCACATACACACACACCACCCCTGCACAGCCCATTTAATGAACACCTTCCAAACACACACACACACACACACACACACACACACACACACACACACACAAACACAGACATGTGATGTCAACCATATGGCCCAGTTTAGGCTTCTGGCAAACCCACACACCACCCTTTGCATATGATGATACCTGTGCCACATCCCTGCCATCCATACTATCGATGCAGGGAATGCTAATATGGGTCTGATGCACAGGGTGACATTAGTGGAGTGTAGCCATTTAATGCTGTGTAAGGTGCTGTCATCGGGCATTTGTAATGGGTACACATCAGAGTGTGTGCGTACCTTTTCAGCCATGATGCATTATTGGTGTTAGTAACACTAAGTGAATGTGTTCTCACATGCTGTATTCTGTTTGTGCTCCAGGTGTCTGTGTGTCAGCAGGATGTGCCCATGCAGACATCACCAACAAGGGGTATGGCAGTGTTATAACACATTGACCATGTCATAGCTGAGCTACAGCTGCATCTGCACACATTTCCCAGGTCTGCGTAACAGTTCTTGCATGTGCCTCACAGCTTATAGGGCTGAGGGGTTGTATATAAGTCTATGGTGATTGACATTATCTCTTGTAGAGTGGACAATGGTAAGTGTGGTGGGTGGAACACACCTCAGATTGCTAATGCCCTTAACCCCAGAGGATATTGTGTCAACCAAACACACAGAAAATACTGTTCACACACGCACACACACACACACACACACACACACACACACACACACACACACACACACACACACACACGCACACACACATGCACTCACACACACACACACACACACACACACACACACACACATACACACACACACACACACACACACACACACACACACACACACACACACACACACACACACACACATATGCACGCACAGTATCACAGTTGCCAATGTTGTGTTTGGAACTCCTACCCATCAAGTTGTGGTACCACACTATTATGCAGTTATTGCAGGTGCCACAGGACTACCAGTGTGATGAGTGTTACAAGGTACCTGTAGGGTAAATAACATCACCTGGCCTTGTGAGGTATGGCAATGGTGAGTGTACTGGGTGTGAGAGTACTCATAATAGTGTCATATACAATTCTACATACTCACCAGTGCGCACACACACACACACACACACACACACACACACACACACACACACACATGCCAGTACTGACATTAGCAGACCAACCTATCTTGTTATTTGTACCATACTATTTCATACTGTTGCACGGGACTTATAGGACTGAAGAGTGTCTACAGATACCACTATGGTTAATGTGAACAGCGGACCTCATACAGTAGACCTAGGAATGTGTACTGTGACTACCATGGCATAAAATATGAAACCATTCCCATCCAATGGGTGTCGTTCTCACACAAACACAAGATACTCTTCTCTCACACAAATTAGCCACGACTGAGATTAGCACCCCTACCTATTTATTGTTACTGCATTGTTACGCATTTATCACATGCACCATGGAGGTTATAGGTGACACTTGTCCAAAGGTGCTTCTAAGGTGAGGGACATTGCCAGGCCTTGCAAATTATGACAATGGGTGATGTACTGGGTGAGATAGGCCACAAAATATTGTAACCTACACATATACACACTTACAAGCAATAATACACACACAGATTTCCCAGGACTCATATTAGAACCTCTAGCTATGTAGTTATTGGTATTATAGTGTTATACAGTTACCACCCACACCACAGAGGTTATAGACTGGGGAGTGTTCCAAGGTAGCTATATAGTGAATAATATCTATAGCACTTGTAAGGTATGGCAATGGTAGTTGTATTGGGTACTTTCACCCACATGTTTACATACTCACAAACACTTTTATACACATTAATGCACACACACACACACACACACACACACACACACACACACACACACACACACACACACACACACACTTGACAGTACTGAGATCTACAGGTTCAAAGATCCATAGGTGTGTACTTGGCAAATGGCCATGGAGGCTTTACAAGGTTAGCCCATGGGAATACACTGGCATCATGCCACCTGACAATATCACCCAGTGTGTCTACTGAGTATAGTCACTGGAGTGATCCACAGAGTGGGCATTCTATTCCCCATTCACTACTCCAGATTTCTCTTGAAGAGGGCCAGTGATGTGCTCTGCTTGACATGTATGTGACGTCTATTCCATAGTGTGGCCAGACTCTGGGTTGTAAACCTGTCCCTCCAGCATGTCCTGTTGATTGTGAAGATGGGGTTGAGGTATCTGGGGCATGTTGTGTGGACAGATCGGTTTTCTTCAGATGTAGCATTCCTGACAAGGTTGGGCCAGACATGGCTGTGTATGTCAGGCAGAGATTGCACCTAAGTAGCCAATATGAGGCAGAGATTCGTTGGAGTTGTTGGCGTCTGTCCATATGGGGCAAGTGTGTAGTACCTATGATCCTCTTTGTGAGATACATTTGCAGCCTCTCCTGTTGTTGCATGTGTCCAGTGGGGTACATGGCAAATGGGCCATAGTACACATTGATTGGCCTACTGAGGGGAGAGTACCAGGAAACACTGTCCTTTTACTTCCCAGATTCAACACCTTTAGTCAGGAGAAGTGACACATGGACTTTCAGAAGACAGTGGCACTGTGGTGGTCAACAGAGAACTCACTGTCAACCTGTGTACCTAGTTCCCTTATACCAACATCAGTGTTCAGTGGACTACCATCAATGTATTATTTTATGGGAACCATGTCGTACCCAAAGGGCTTGGCAGCACATCATCTGGCATTGAATTTCTGTCCAGGGTTCTGACGACAGTCATAGGTCTCAGAGAGGGCTTTGTGAAGGAAGTCAACCTCACGTGGGGGGGTGATAATAGCACCCACATTGTAGTCATCTGCAAACATTGTCAGCCAGGGCACCTTCTTATTGGCCTGGTCCTCAGAGGTGTGGATCCCAAACACGAGGGGACCCAGGTCCACAACCTGTGGGACTCCACTCATGACTGTTCAGCAGTCTGACATGGAGTCCACTGATTTCACACTGTGGGTTCTATCTGTGAGCCAGTTTGCAGGTTACCTACTGATGTAGGGGTTGCTGCCTACCTGAGTGCATTTGTGTATGATTCCTGAGTGGGTGTGATATCCAAGGATTAGATGGGCTGCCTATCTTGTTATCTATTCTATACTGTCACATAGTTATTGCACATGGCACAATGTTTATAGGGCTACAGAGTGTCTACAGGTCCCTCTACATTGGATGACAACTGTGGGCCTTGTACTGTGGACACTGGGACATATACTGGGTGGGCAACAGCAAAAATGTACCAAAGCCCGCTTCCCAATGGATATAGTTCTCACAAAAACACAACAACCCTACCCACAGACAGGGTACTGTTCTCACTCACACACACTTGCCAGGATTGAGATTAGAACCCCAACCTATCTATTTATTGCTACTATAGTGCTACACATTTATAGCAAGCACCATGGAGCTTACAGGGTGGAGGCTGTCCAAAGGCACTTTGAAGGTGGGAAACATCCCCAGCCCTTGTAAAGTATGGCAGTTATTACATGTGACACAGAGCTTTTAGGGCTCAGGCCTGACAAAAGGGACTTCTAAGGTGACTGATATCTGCAGGACTGCTAAGGTAGGGCAATGGAAAGTGTGCTGGGTTTGAATGGACCCAAAATCTTTAACTTATAAACAGACACACACACACACACACACACACACACACACACACACACACTTCTACATTACCTAGTTATTTGTACTACAGTGTTATGGAGTTATCACTTGCACCACATAGCTTATAGGACTGAAGCCTGATGAAAGGGACTTCTAAGGTGACTGACATCTGGAGGACTGCTAAAGTAGGGCAATGGGAAGTGTACTGGGTTTGAATGGACCCAAAATGTTTAACTTATAAACACACACTTTGACACTTGTCTGGACTGAGATTATAACGTCTACCTAACTAGTCATTTATAATAGAGTGTTATACAGTTATCACACCCTCCACAGAGCTTATAGGGCTGAGGTCTGATGAAAGGGACTTCTAAGGTGACTGATATTTGCAGGACTGCTAAAGTAGGGCAATGGGAAGTGTACTGGGTTTGAATGGACCCAAAATCGTTAACTTATAAACACACACTTTGATATTTGCCAGGACTGAGATTAGAAGTCCTTCCTAACTAGATATTTATAATACATTGCTAGGAAGTTATCACACACACCACAGAGCTTATAGGGCTGAGGCCTGATGAAAGAGACTTCTAAGGTGACTGATATCTGCAGGGCTGCTAAAGCAGGGCAAAGGGAAGTGTACTAGGTTTGAATGGACCAAAAATCTTTAACTTATAAACACACACACTCTTTTACATTTGCCAGGGCTGAGATTAGAACTCCTACCTAATTAGTTGTTTGTACTATAGTGTTACACAGTTATCACATGCGCCACACAGATTATAGGGCTGAGGCGAAAGGTACTTCTATGGTGGCAGGCATCTTCAGGACTGCTAAGGTAGGGCAATGGGAAGTGCACTGGGGGGGGGGAGGCCTGTTAATTCCTAGATCTTACTGGCAATTCTCTAAGTGTATGAGCATGACCAGTGTGATGTTCTATAGTAAATGTGGGACTCCATTCCAGGGATTGTTGTACTCCAGTCCAGTTTGTTTTGTGCTACAGCTATATCTCTCAACCTGTTGGTGCAGGATATCTGGAGATAGCCTATCAAAATTGGGAGACAATGGGCCATATGGTGTATGGGTTGCTAGGGTTACAGGGTTTGTTTTAGCAGACATCTGACATATATGATGTTTGACACTGTCATGTATTGTTTCAGTACCTCATGATTTACCTCCTCAGATCATCACAGTGATTTACCAGAGGAATACAAGATATATGATGCACACACCAATATTACAGGCCAAATGCTAGGCATTCATGCACAATCAAGCCTGTTGAGAGGTGTGCCTACAACCAATTGACTACTGAAGCTGTGGAAATGGTCCAGCACCTTGATGATATATTACAGTGGTGTACTCTCTGTGCATTTCTGTTCTGGCATGGTTTGATTTCCAGTCTACGGTTGCGTAATATAAGTCAGGCAGGATCAGAGTGACAGGCAGACTCCAGATAGATTTGTAGGGGATAGGATATGTGTGGGGGGTGTCCTGGGTCAGATATGTTGGACTATAGCTACCAGTACTTTGCATAGGGGGTCTTCTCAAAGGTTGACTGCACTTGGAGGGTCTTGTGTGTGTTAGACTGTTTGACCAGCCTGGAGGTGTGTGTGTGTCTCACATATATGTATGACCCACCTCATTTGAATTGGCTTGCCACATTTTGGAGTCAGGATGTTGCATAGGATGAGTGATCAGGGAAGGGTGTTCTACTCCCCATGGCTGTGGGCCAGGGTTCTGTGGGTGCAGACATGTTACCATCCTCCAGGTTTAGGACTGCCTGCAATGAGTGCATTCCCATGTTTAGACTCCTAGCCCTGTCTGTCTACTGTACAAAGTTTCACAGAATGTTCACATTCATGACTCATATCTGGTTGGTAACCCAAACGAGTGTGGTTTTCAAGAAAAAGTGTTTTGCAAGTCACTCAGGATTAAAGTCAGATATTACTGACAGTTGACATTGCAGTTTCAGACTTCATACCCTTCAGACATTCCATGCTAATACAAGCATTCCATCAACCTTCTAACATTATTAGAGCAGTATTTCAAATGTGTTCTTCTCTTTGGACCTTTATCACCCCATTAATCATGGCTTTGTTCAGATTTAAGGCTCTCTGAGGCTGGCAGGTTTGCTCCTAGCAGTTAACAGCATGACTTTTCTTTGCACTTTGTAGACTGTGTTATGTTGGTGTTATGGACCCCATGACACTCCCTAACAGGGCACTGTGGGTGAGGCATGGGCATTTGACAGAGGCCTGTAGGACAAGTGTGACAGATGCAGCCCATCTGTAGCATTCTGATCATCATATGTTCCCAGGCTGCCAGGCAGTAGACACCCCTGGGATGGCACCAGTAAGATGACTGGGTGTTACTGACAATTGCTTTCTGTTCATGTTGAGCCATCACTCTAGTTGACAGCTGGATGCTGCTTAAGGCTAGGAACATGTTACTGCATTTCTATGGGACTATGGGTGAGGGGTGACACATCTGTACACAATACACATTTGCACAGACTGCGCTGATATTTGCTTAACATTTTGGTCCCATTTAGCATAGTGGTGTGCTCTATCTTTGTGACTACAGGCATAGCAGTATCGACCACAGGTCAGATTGTTCTGGCATAACCATTTTTAGTTTCAGATTTCTTACCTTTCAGAGCCATGCTGCCACTGCAAGACCTGCTGTGATATCACTGTGTAAGTCTGTAGGGGGAAATTTCATGGATTTCACCATGTGATGGCCTTTGCCAGACATTTCTGTATGGTTTTCTACAGCTGATCTGCTGGGTGAGGCTGGGGGTGAGTATAGGATCCCCACTTTGACATCCATGCATGTGACCTATGACCCCCAAGTTATTTGGCTCACCACATATACTGTAGTGGCATTTGTCATCTAGGGTGGTACTGCATAGTACACTTCCTGCTGTCCCACATAGCTGTCAGTTGTCTGCTGCTATCCCAGTAAGCCACCCCATTCCCTTGCATGCTTGCATTAATACTATAGATATGCTATCAGAACATTCTACTCCATTCATTTATTGTTAAGAAGACTGACTTACCTTGTGCCTGAGGTAGTTGTGAGGACTGTGCTTGAGGGCTGACTATGTTGGATGCATGCAGTACACTGCCTATACATGGTAATGTATAGGTGGGGTGATGTTTGACATTCATTTTACTGCGTGTGCAAGTCAGAGAGAGATATCAGTCCCTCAGTTCCTACCGTGCCAGTGCATGTGCTATGTGTTGCCTCTTTGCCAAGGCCAGGGCATACTGAGCATTCCTCCATCTGCCTACAGGGGCAGACTCAGGTTGTTCCTCCTCCTAGTCCCTCTGTGCCTGTGGAGACCTTGGCAATGGTGGGGGGCTGTGTGGCCCTTCTCCGTTTCGTTTCTTCTGCAGCTGTTTCTGCAGGATCATATTGTGTAGCATGGCACATACTATAAACATGTGTGCACATGTGGCTGCAGAGTACTGCAAGGCTCCACCAGATATGTCAAGGCAGCAGAAACATGACTTGAGCATCCCAAACACAAGTTCTATAATGATCCTGGTTTGTGCGTGTGCCTCATTATGGCGTTCTTGTGTGGGTGTGTGGGTGTGTGAATTTCTGATGGGTGTCATCAACCACGGCTCCAGTGCGTAGCCAGCATCCCCCACCAGATGGCCATATGGGATGTACCCACTGTGAAATGCCTGATACAGCTGTGATGAATGCCAGCTGTGGGAGTCGTGATGGCTTCCAGGGCTACCAGCACACACATTCATGATAATGCCCTGGGCATTGCACACAACTTGGCAGTTGATGGAGTGGAACCCCTTGCGGTTTAGGTGGAACCTACCCTGGTCACTGGGTGGTGCTTTCATGTGGATATGTGTACAGTCTATGGCACCCAATGCCTCCAGGTATTCTGCTACACAGTGGAAGAGATGCATATTGCTGGTCCTCTCCTTATGGGTGCTGGGGAAGTAAATGTGCTTAGCGGCATGTGGTTGCATGGCATCTAGGAACTGGTGAAGTATCCTGGATGCAAATGCCTGTGAGACCCCCATGATATCACCAGATGGTCTTTGGAAAGTACCTATAGCTAGTATTCTTAAGGCTACACATACCTTGGTATCCACTGGGACGGGTTCTCCTCTGTTGGTTCTGGGTCTGAGATGAGGCCGGCACAGCTCAATGAGTTGCTGAAGTATGTCCCTGTCCACCCTCTAATGCTCTACTTTCTCCAGATCATGTAGCCCCTGGTAGGTTACCCTGGGTCTGAACACTCTTCTCCTGCTCCTCGGTCTGAGTTGCTTGTCAGCATTATCCTCCTCAGTACCCTCGTCTTCTTGCACATAATGATAGATCAAACCAACAGCAGCCTCTAACATTTTTTGCTAGTTTTGTCGGTTAAAATCCCCTTGTATGTGTACACCTATCGTGCAGAGTTTGTATTAAAAAACAGACTGGAATGTGTCTGCATAGTTTATAGTGGTGTGCTGCAGATGCTGCTCTGTGTTATTGGCTGACTTTGAGACATTCCACCTGCCAGCTATTTTACTTGTATTTAAGTGCCTGTATTTTGCTATTTCCCTTTTTTTTCTTTTCCCCCTTCCCATTTCCACCCCTTTTAAGCCCCAAGGCGTGGCACGCAAACCCACCTAAATGTAAACAGTGCTACTATTTACATTTTTTTTAAGTTTCAGTGCATGCTGCGCACACCTGTTTAGCTAAGGTAAACACATTTTAGCAGAAATGGGCCTCCCCTGGACACGAACATAGTCTTCATTTCATAGTGTAAGACATCACAGCCTCAGACACACCCCTTGCTTAGCTGTGTTTAGCTAAGCACAAACCCAGGCAACAGAGCTCCGATGTGCTTACAGCAAGCATGAAACACCCCCTTTTCATGTTAGCTGCTCCTCCTGCCTACACTATCCTGTTCTAGTACCTGCATGTTTAGGTGCAGTGTGTGTGGACTGAGAATATTTTGTGATTCAGTAAATTTCCCCTCATTTGCATACCCCACTGCCATAGTCCATAGTTACTGCTCTGACACGGAGCCTTTCCCCTTGACAACCAGTGTTCCTTGGTAATGTTTTGATTCTGCATGCCATTCACTATAATGGCAAAATGCAGATTGCCCCTAAAATTGTGTTTTAATATATATTTTTTTCGGCACAATCCGGTTTGCGCAGTGCTGCCCTATGCTTAAACAGCTGAGATCGGCAAAAAAAACTTTGATTTTTTTATTAAATTAAACACTTTCCCATGCCAATAGCCATATATTTGGCCATTGGCATGCCTAAATTTTATAATGCATGCTTTAGTTGAGCTGTCATGCCTCCGTTTTATTATTTGCAGAAATGTGTTCGATTAGTAACCGAACACATTTCTGCAACTAGCATTTGTTCCTGCACAGATGTCTGCCTGCTTCCTGAATTTCTAATTCATCTCATTTGCATAATTTTCACCAGCAAATGAGGTAATTAGCATTTTGCATGGCTTTCCATGCAGAAACAGTGTCGGCAGGCTTGTGCACATCAGATCGGCTGTTTTCTGGATCGCTCGGCAGCCATATTCCATGCAGGAGTGGCTACACTGTTCCTGCATGGAGATTTTTGTTTAATGAATCCTGCAGATTATGGGTTTTTTCTCTTTACTTTCCATTTACCTATACGAGACACTTTTTAATAGACCTTTGACTGAGTGTAGAAATACAGTAATTAATTAACACAGGTCTTGTACAAGGGCACCATACGTGCAGGAATACCCTGTTTAATATTCCAACTTGCAATTATTTATTAATGTTTTCAATTACCAAATTTAGTTGCTTATTGTTACTTAAAATTAGTAAAAAGGTAAAATACACTTAAACAGTACTCATCAAATGCAAATAATTTTTTTATCAGTCTTAACATCATTCCAACCTGTTCTATGACAATATTCAAAATCATCCCGGTCCATTTTCATGTGAAACTTAGATCTATGGATGGGACACAGAAAATGTACCCTAGAACTGCCACCTGTACTATTAACAGACAGATGTAGCTCTGAAATGCTTTATCCCATGCATGGGTCCCCCTCAAATTATGTATGGTATGATCTCAGTTGTTCTCATTACGGGTGATATATAATTATCAACCATGGGATGGATAAGGCCAATATATAACTAAATGGGATAGGTTATTTCAAGCACATAAAGGGAAACTGGCTAGACTTAAAATGGCCCACAAGGGCAGCTAGTGTAGTGCTTACCTATGAACAGCTAGAAGGATATTTATGTAATAGCAAGTATATTAGTAGTGCCCGTATCCATCTTTAGTTTCACACAACTGTGTGTATTCTTTGTTATTTTTGTCAGTTACTATGGACTAACAACCAGAAATATAGACACTGGTGACATCTTTCCTCTTTGTACCACAGTAACACAAAATTCACAGTGCAAAACTATGGCATTAGTAGACACTCATCTCTTGGAGATAATTCATCTAAAATAATGAGGAGAAGTTACTCCTTGTGTTTGGAAAATACACAGGCTAGCAACCTCTGGGTCACTAAAACCAGAAATATATAAAATGTTTACAGCTAAAGGCCATGTAACCTGTAACTCTGACTGTGTCCATCACTATCTCTCTCTCTCTCTCTCTCTCTCTCTCTCTCTCAATGTGTGTGTGCGTGTGTGTGCATATCTTTCTTTTTGGTGACTGTAACAGTAAAAAAGTAATTTACAGGGCACAGTGCAATGAATGTGATGCATTCTCTGTGGGCAAGACTGTAAATAAACTCAAGCGAAGGATTTCATGTCAGCTGTCAGAAATCCGCTCTGGATGTAAAAATAATGCACTAGCCAAACACCTTTCTCTTCATAAAAGACACACAGGTTTTAAGTTCCAGATTCTGGATTGCATAGACATGGGTGATCTTGAAGGAGACATCCCGAATATTCTGGAGAAACATGAACTCATGTGGCAATTAAAGCTGAACTCTTTTAGAAAGCCTGGACTAAACTATTACTGTTCAATTAAAAGTGCACTGGAACTTAGAAAATTGGCACATTGTTTACATGACTAATTGTATTTTATTTTGTTTTCTACAAATTGGTTTTAAATACCATTTTAAATAATTTGAAATTTAAGTGTATATTTTGTTTCCATCACCATACATACATTTTTTCTTATTTTTATTTTTTTCTGGTTCTCTTTTTTTCCACTTTATTCAAAATGGTGGTAATAACAATACTAACTAATTATACAATTATATAGGTTTTTATGGTTCTTGTACACAGACCTGAAGAAGTCTAGAAGGACGAAAGCGATCTTTGTTAACAATAGGTTATGAAAATAGAAACTGATTTTTACATGCAAAATGTATATGTATATATATTTATATATAATTTTGATCATAAAATGAACTAAGGTTGATATATTTCCAGCCATGTAGTATATTGCCTTGGATAAAATCACAGACTTAATAATAATCTACTTAATAATTTGGTTAAATAAGATAAACCATTAAAGTACATTAGGGCTATATATAATTATGACAGCTACTGGGTAGGGCAGGACCAGCTCGAATGTCACACTGATGGGGGAAGGGATGTAAATTTAACATGTGTACCAATAACACTTTGTTTTACAGCACAATAAACCACTCCCATGCCTGATAAAAAGTATATATATATATATTTAGAAAGCTTGTGAGGAAATTATTACTCTATTTTTGTTTTGCTTGGATCGCTTGTCTGTGTACTTAATAAAGGATTTTCGTCTGGAAACAGACTGCCTGCATTGCTTGGATTACTTTCGAATACGTAGTAATGCTGTAGAATTATATATTTTCTATTATTACTTTTTGACTTGACGAGTTTACTTTCGCTACTTCTACTACTATTGTCTGATCTGATTAATATACAGTGATTAACTAGAAATATATGGACTGAAAATTGTCCACACAGAGAAGTTTCTTACACTGTTTTATATCTTTCTTTTTCTCTCTCTCTCTGTGTTTCTCTTTCTAAGTTAGGGATTTTCATTTGATTCAGTACAAGATTGGGCTCACAGAATATTTTATTTTACAATTTGATTACCCAGTAAGATGGCTGGTCTACTGATCCTTTTCAGCGACAACCCATGGTCCACAAATACAAGGACTCTAATACAGTTGAGTGTAACATGTCCCATCAAGTGTATGTCTTTTTGTACCACTAACTTGTCAAATAGACTATTGATGTCCTACATTTTTCCTACTCCTCTTACCTTTTACTGCATTATTAGCATTTTAAGTCTTCCTATAACTTTGTCTTGTCATCCATATCAGAATGGATGGGATGTCTAAACATTCTCTGTCCTATCTCTACAAAAATATTTCATTCCACTTTTGCCAATCTGTGGTTCCTGCAGTTTATCTTCACGTCTGTTAGTGTTTACTCATGCTGACTTCCAAAAATATGTTAGCTGGGCTGGGATTTAAGAAGGCTGATGATAGCATTGCAGAATTTTTTTTTTAATTATCTGTTTACAATGCCAGTGGCACAGTTGTTGAGTAAAGAAAATGATGGATTGCATGTGGTATGGTACAACCTACACAAGGCTGCACTGTTAATAGTCACATTAGTTATGGGAAAAATAGAGTCTACCCACTGAATCAATGGATAGCTGGGAAACAGGCACATATTGCCACAAGAATGGGTAAGTAGATATAAGGGCATTGACTGCTGTCCTGATAGCTGATGGGGTGTAAAAGGTCAATCCTTAACAGGTTCAGTACACTCAGATTTCTGCTAGAGTAAATGAGGGTGGTGATACGATGAGATCATATCAGCTACTGACAAGCTGCAATGAGAGATACACTTCTCTACATATTACTGCTAGTCTATTTTTTTTTTAGTTCCATACTCCACAAGCCTGCCAAACACTCATCAGAGAATTGCATATTTTATGATTCACAGACTATTGCCACTACATTACTAGGATTACTTTATATGTTTATAAAATTTTAATACAATAATCTGTGGAAGCTGGAGAAGAGATGCTCATGGAATTTGAATTCCCCAAGTGGTGTCTTACATGTGGCACAATTATTGTGCAAAATGGAATGATTATCTTTTTACAAACCAGTATTAATCTGACTCATTCAATAATATGCCAATTATTAATTTGAAGTGCTAATCTTTCGATGTTTTCCATTGTGTCTCTGTATACGAGCGTGTGTATGCATGTGTGTGTGTGTGTGTGTGTGTGTGTGTGTGTGTGTGTGTGTGTGTGTGTGTATGTGTGTGTGTGTTTATGTATGCATGTAAAGCAGGTTATAAAAAAATTAATACCTATGTAGTGCATGAAGCACCTGGACTGTGCTCAGAAAATGGTTAAATTACATCCTAGTTCAAAGATGCTGTACCAGGAGACCTGACCTTCACTATGTTTAGAGTGGTGCTTAGCAATTATTAAGCATCCCCTAGGCACTGTTAACATCGAGTCTGCACTAAAAGGAGACAGCACCAACCAGGAAACAGCAGCAACAAGACTTCTGTTTCTGCCTGCTGTCTGTTAAAGTGCGCATGCATTTTGAATTATATTCCTTTCCTTAGACTGGGAATGTGTAAGGATTTCAACCATTTCCCCACTACTTTACTGGCTTTCAAACAACAACACATTGCATTTTTTAATCTAGTTTTTGACAAACCAGTAGTTCATGGAGAAGATAAATCTCCATAAACTACAAAGAATTATGATTGGATCTCAAAATCATAACAAAGAATTATCCCCGGGGATCAACAAACACCTACATAGAGTCTACATATGTGTGGAGTGGTACACAGAGAGTAGCAGCATGCAATCCATATTCATGCCACAGTTAAGTGAGGTTTCATGGCTGGAAACAGTGATGCTGGCCCGAAAGCCATGTAAGTGAACACAGATATCACTCTTGTTGAAATCAGAGCACTGTCGGTCCACGGTTTTGCCCGGCATGACACACTGATCACCAGGGCTTCACATATAGCTCTCAATCCCTTAGTGGAAGACATCTGGACAAAGACTAACATAATAGTGGGACAATGACCCAGAAATAGGGACATATTTGACATATTTGCCCTATAGAAATGTTCTAGAATAATCAGGGGTTTGTGTTAAGATACATGTTCTGAAGGATTTGAAATATGAAACTCAAATGTATGTAATACTGAGTCACATCAGTCCTGAGATCATCCCAGTGATATGACAGAAAACCACAAATTTGATAAGGGACACATCAAGACATTCTATGAAACTCTGGACAGTTGAGTGGTATGAATGCTAAGTATATGGTACAAACATAGTACAGGACAGTGTATCTACAGTGCAGAGAATTGTGATATCCCATTCCTGGCATTCAGTACTGAAGCTGTGTAAATGATCTGTAATGGTACATGGACTGCCATGTAAAATAAACACTCAGGGGAAGTGGTGTATTGAATAGGGCACACAGATGAATTTTAAGAATGAACACAGGGAAAGAGGACAGGTGAAACAACCTAATGTACAGGAGATGAGGGCATGTCAATGGAAGATGGCTGTAGCAGCAACACCAATCACTTATCTATATGGTACAGTAGGGACAGCCCAGTGAATATGTATGTGTATTATGTGACTGTCACACAAGGTGACATGAGAATGGGGAGGATGTTTGTGTGAGATAAGCATCCTTACATGAATAATGCAGAGGACATATGACAGGGATCTGATATACAACTGAGGTAGAGTTCATATTGTGAAGCTGTGCAAACTGATTTGCCTGAATATGAGTGTAATCTGACCAGAGGTTTCCAGCAAGTGGGACACAGGTAAAGGTTCAGGGACAACATTAAAAGAATCATTTACAATCATGGACAATATCAGAATAATACCACCAGTAATCCCATGTCTCTGACATAACATATGTGATGTAGAGTGATAAGAGATGATTCTGCACAAACACACTTGTATAACTATTATGATACATACATACTCTTATGCGGGTAATCATGCACACTGTCCTGGCACTGTAACATCTGCTGGAGGTGCTAGAAGGGACATTGCTATACCTGTATGCAACATTATGAGCAATACAGGCTAGTTGATGGGTGAGCATGGCATACATACATATATGGCACAATCCACACTGTCACAAATGATACCCATACCATTAACGTTATCAAACACCTATGTATGTAGTGTGTGCATTACCAGAACAGGTAGCACATATGCATCAGATGTAACAACTTGATAGGGGTTCCGCACCATCAGACAGTTATGTTTATGCCACAAAAATAATACCAAGGTATGGGCAGTAAGCTGTGTGGCAGCTCACTGTGACAAAGGTGGTACACTTCAGTTACATATCACTGGAAGATGTGTCAGGAGGTACATGAAGAAGTGTGCATTGTACTCAGTTATTGGTGTGATGAAAGCTGTGAACTATGGAGGTATTATGGCCTCTGATGTGGATGTCCTTCACATACTCAGTACTTGTGTTATATAAAAGGGAGTAGTCAGCACTGTGACCCCATGCTGGTGAATGTTCCACTTATCATTTACCCCAGGACACAGGTCACATACCTATTGGTCTGATTGATTATAGGGTGTGATGTCCATATTGTACTTGGGGTGTGTGTTTAACGTAACAAATCCTCCCATGTTTTCTTGTCATTGCAGGTATTGTCAGGGCTATGACAGCAATCTTTGGTATGTGTTGATACTGTCTGTATTATACTAATATCACAGTTGGAGTCAATGATTGCCTATAATCTGTAGTCCTTCAGGGAGCTGTTTGGACACAGAATGTGTATGTCATCTGTGATGTCCATCACTTAAATAATGGTCAGGAAAGGACCTATCAGACAGCCCTGATGTACAGACCTGATCACTGGACCTGAGATATAGGTCACTTTGGGTCTACTTCATTAGACTGAAATTCCATTAATTAATCAAATCTTACTTAACCAAGACAACAACACTGAAACTTTATTTCGATGAATGTTCATATCACCAGAATTTTAATCCAGGAAAGGAGCCAGTTGGCCAACATTAAAAAACAAACACACCGAAGCATGTCAAACCCACCCAAGTGGGGGTGTTTGCTCCACACACCTCCAGTGTGGGGGGCTGCACCCCCCCATCCCCTAACTAAATATACCAGCTCTGAGATTGCACTATAGTGGGGAGAAGTGCAAATTTCCTCATGTTGGCCAACTGCCTCCTTTCCCAAATTAAAATTCCAGTGATGCGAATATTCGTTTAAATGTTTCGGTGTTGTCATCTCAGTTAAGTAGATTCAATTAAATGGAATTTCAGTCTACTTAAGTACATCCATGTTACTTCACACATTTCAACATTGTGAGATGCCAAGTATGTAATAGACTGGTCTACCCACTTGGTGACATAGCTGTTTATGGCCACATCTGACAGTGATGAGTGAATACCTCAATGTGGATTTGTGTTAAATGCCTTGGCCTGGTGAAGTTCTTCAAGATGATATTGTTGTCATAATGTGTGCCCACTATGTCCTCTTTGAGGACATCTATCAGATGTAACAGACATGATGTAGCATTAACAACTCACACAGGTCTGTTGCACACAGCCAGGATATCATTAGTGTCCATTTAGAAAAAGTCCATGATGACATGTTGGTCTACCTCACAGTTGAGGAGAATCAGGATGTATCTATGCATGCATGCATCAGATGCTCCCCCTCAACTCAGATGGATGAATGTTGATGTAGACCCTTCTGTGGGAATCTAAACCATTTGGAGGGAGTGCTGAAGTGTTTATTCAACTGTATCATGAAGGTGTATGTGCTACGTCATGCTATAGGCAATCTATGATCTTGTTACAGCCCATTGATTCTGTGTGATAGTCTTGGATGAAGGTAAGACAGTGCATGCTGCCTATTGTGATCTGGCCTAGGGTTTTGGCATAATCCCCATACAGATATCATTAAGAAACTCTCCCAGCTGGAGATTAACCCTTATGTCGCTAGATGGGTAACCAATTGGATCACCGACAGAATACATAATGTGAAAGTTGGTGAATCAACCTGTACCAGTATAGCAGTTACAATTGATGTACCCCAAGGTTTTGTGCTTGGCCCTTTACTGTTTGGAATCTATTTCTCAACAGATAAGGCTAAAGTATATGGCCTTTGGCTTACCAAGTTTGCTGATTCTTTTATATTGGGTGTAATCATTGAGTCCACCAATGATGATAACATACTACAGAAGGAGCTAACACAGACAAATGATTGGTAACAAAGCCATACGATTTACAAATAAATGCAGAAATGAGTCTTTATGTTGTCCTTTTAAAAAGTGGAATCCTATGCTAATTACAACATTGCTAACAGTCCTGTCATGCTGAAAACCAGTGATGCAAGCACTGGGAGCACATGTAGATAGCAATCTGAAATTTGGCCATCAAGTGTCCACACTGTTATTGAAAGCCTATGTTGTGCACATCATAAGTCATGCCATCATATTCAGATCTTAGAACTGTATGACAGCACTGTATTTGAACCTCATCAGAACACTAATAGAGTATAATGCTATGTTTTGCATGTACCTCACCAGACACATTCAACAGCTGAAGAGACCACCGTGGTTTCTCACAAAGAAAACACAGGTCCTACAAACCATGCCATGATGTATGTGGATAAACTGAAAGCCATGTCATTCTAATCTGTATTGTATAGGATGGGGTGACTTCTGCCTGGCCTTCAGGCCAGTCTCTGACTCTGCCCTGGTGGGAATAGTGCATATCCAAAAATCAGTTATAGCTGATTACATCAGCAGTGTCTGTTAAGGAGACTATGGTAATAACAGTGTCTCACATGCCGGTGTAAAAAGGCTCTCTGTAATGTCATGCAAGAGCAAAACACACACATGCACAGTTGATGGCAGTGAAAATAGAACCTCTACCTAAGTACACAGCCTACAGCCCTCTGCATTTAAGGCAAGTGCCACAACTCAAGTCTGACTTGGAGTGTCTCAACCAACATTTTTTAGCTGATAACAACAGCAGTGTCTGTTGAGGAGAATGTGGCAATAACAGTGTCACACATGCTGGTGAAAAAGGCTCTCTGTAATGTCAAACAAGAGCACAAACACACATACAAACACACACACACACACACACACACACACACACACACACACACACACACACACACACACACACACACACATATACACACACACACACACTTGACTTCAGTGAGAACAGAAATACCTAAGTACACAAACTACAGAACTCAGTACTTTACGCAAGTGCCATGGCACAAGTCTGACTTTTACAAGACTGCAGGTCAACTTATACTGAATGACATCAGCAGAAGAGAAAATGTTGGGAGACCTACATAGGTTCATAGCTTCATAGCTTCATAGAAGGTTTCTGGCCTAATGGCCCTAGGGTGATCACAAGCCTAGCTGTGTAAAAACACATGTACCCTTATTGAGCATAGTTAAATGGTCAGTTAGCAGAGCAATTTTGTGATCAGCACTGACTGGCCCTATCCATGAGGGACATAGGTGCCTCCCCAGGGGTGAATTTACAATTACCTATCCAGTTGTTAATGTTGCCCTTCAATAGGGTCATTGAGTAGCACTGCTTCACATGCAGTAGGGGCCTGTTACAGAGGAGTGTCAGTCACTTGGATATATATCTGTCTCCCCAGCATGTTCTGTTTATGTCACAGGCTAGGCTGAGATCCTTGGAGCAAATATTCTTGTCCCACTTGATTTGCAGATGTCCAGAATTTCCAGTAAGTCAGGGTCTGAGACTGCTCTGCAGACCAGGCATGGGTCAGCTCTCTGCAACCTGCATGATACTGTGTACAGTGACAGATCTTTCAATCTTTCCATGTATGTCATGATTTGGAGGCCCTGTATTCTCCCAGTCACGTGCCTCTGTGTTTTCTGCAGTTGCTAAAACAAAAACAACTGGCAACTTCACTGAAGACTGAATCCACAGAGTTTAATGACGCGCTTTTTGTCCAGATACTTCTTTGAACTTCATCAGATACTAACATTTACAAAAATCAAGTTTAAATCATTATGTTTAACCATGATTAAAATCAGTTGGTCTCTCCATCTTAAAATTTAAAGGAACAGTAGTTAAAATAGCATTGTGAACATAATATGCATTTTCCTGTTCTTTAAAACTGCCTTATTAAACAAGCAAATGAATACATTTATCGCAGCAGCAATATGGTGAAAATCATATACAAAAATTGTGTAAAAATGTACAGTATCCTCATTTATCTAACCTTACATTATAAACATTTTCAAGTAAAAAATTAATAACTAAAACATAATTTCTATAATGTTGTTACTACAGTATTTCATCTCATTAAGCTTTTCAGTTTTAAACAGCATGTGATAGAATATGTCATTCAATCCTGGAAAGTTATAAGCATTGAGATGAATTTGCCAGAGCAATTCCAGCTTTTCTAATAATAAGGTGAATGGACCCCCTCTTGGATTACTGTCCACTTGATCAAGTAGCCAGAATTTAAATGCATGTTCTGGATAGTGTTCTGTATGCTTTTCTAAAGCATTGTCTAGTTTGTGTTTATTAATACAATATATATGTTCATATAGGCAGTCTCTCATTCCACGCTCAGTTTTACCGACGTAGAATGAATCACAATTTTGGCATTTAGCCACATATATGTTCATTTTGAAGTTGCAATTAACTTTTCTTCTATTACTCAAATGTGTGTTGTTTATGTGCAGTGATGCACCTACATGAATGTATTTGCAATAGGGGCAACTACCACATTGTTTCATCCCTATTGCATATTATTGGATCCTGCACTCACCTTCAAATATATTCTTGAGTGTTTTACCCTTCCTAGTAATGAATCTTGGTTCTGTGTCCAATTTGTCCACTATTAGTTTGTCCTCTAGCAGAATATTCCAGTTTGTTATCAGTATGTTTTTTTATGTGACGATAATCAAGGTTAAAAGTTGTAATATAGCTCATTGTGAAATCAGTTTGGTTCAATGAATACCTGCAAATTGCAGCAAAAGCTATCCCATACCCTGTAGCCATACTCATAAACAGATCATTATCTGAAGCATGGGTCCCTGCTATATGGAAAATCTCCAACATTCTACCATTACACAAAGGAGGTAACTCTACAGAACTCTCGCTCAACTACCATTTTTCCCCTCTATCCAAAATTCTTGAAAAGGTCGTACACATCCAATTTATGGATTACCTCCTTACAACCACAGTTAATCAGCACAGAAACAATGGCCAGTTTGTATCGGCCATATTCCTGGATGTGTCCAAGGCCTTTGATATGGTCAGCCACAACAAATTCATCAGTGTTCTCTTCACCCTTAACCTCAGCAACCCTGCTATTACTCAGTTCTAAAGTTACTTAGCAGGGCATCAGCAGGCCGTCTGATTGCAACAATGCCTTTCACCCCTTCTCCCAGTCACCTTAGGGGTCTCACAAGGCTCCATACTTGGACCCCTTCTATTTTCTCTCGTCACCAATCAGTTAATTTTGCTTCCCTCCATGCCTCAGTGATTTAGTACTCAGATGACTCTATACTAATCTGCTCAGCCTCCTCCCTCAAAGACCTTCATACCATCACCCAAGATTCCTTCTTATCTGTAGAAACATGGTTGACCAACTCTCAACTCATTCTAAATCCTAATAAAACAAAACTTCTTCTCTTCTGCCCAGCTAGGAATACCTCACCATCCCGAACCTTCCACATATTCTCAAAAAATAAAACAATAATCACCTCAACAACCCAAACCAAATTGATAGGTGTTGTAATTGACAATAACCTGAAATCTGACATTCTTATAACCCAAACCATTACAAAAGTCCACAAGAAACTTGGTCTCCTATATAGGAACAACAAATTTCTAACAAACAGTACAAAAGTCACTATTGCAAAAACACACCTCTTGTCAACTCTGTTATATCCCTCACCAATCTTAACCAGCCTCCATAAAACTGACCTAGCCAAACTCAAAATCTGTTACAACAAAATCTCTAAGTTTGCCACTAATGCCTATTAAAAGTCACATCACTGTTTATCACTGAAGCAGCTCACAAGGCTTGAACTCCCTCAACTCCTTCACTTTAATCAACTAACCTTTGGACACAAAATTCTCAATCAACCAGAAAAGTCCCTGCTCTCAATGATATCATACAACCCTATTCCTCTTCAAGATCCCTCCCCTCTAGCAATAAACTACTTCTACAAGTCACTAAAGGTAAAAACTCAGCAGGAGAATCTCTTTTCTCCAACTATACTTCCAAACTATGGAATAACCTACCTAACTCACAAGTGGCTAATACTTCAACAGTACAATTTAAAAAACTCCTGAAAACACACCTTACTGAAAACACACCTTACAAAGGCCTTGCTCTGCTTTTGCAAGTCGCCTGGATAGCACATTCTTCTTTTCCACTCTATCGATAAGTTTTCTTCCAAGCCTCCTTACTAGTGATATTCATCCATAAATACCCCTCCCAATTAATCACATTTGATTTTTAAGATGAGCATTGGGGTTTGTTTTAACTACTAGGTTAATGTAATTGTTTTGCATTGTTGGGGAAGGTGCAATGAGTCAAGTGATTAATTGGTGGGTATTTATGGATGGTGTTTGGTTTGATTCACTGATTTCGATGAAGTATCTGTTAAGAAATCGCTTAATCCTTGTATGTGCTGTCTCATTAAACAGATTTAAACTACATTTTAACTTATAGTTGTCCTTTCTGGAATTGCCTGTTGTTTTGTGGAGTTTGCTTTGGCTTGTTTTTTTTTTTGTGGTTATCTGGTGATCTGTCTTGTGGAATACAACATGGCCAGTCCAGGGATCGATGTGAGTGAAGTGGAGAAAATCAAACAAAGTTTGGGGTTGTTAACCCAGTTGGTACAACAGCTTACCAACAAAGTGAATTTCAACTCATCAACAGAGACTGATGCTTTCCCACCAATTCCAGTTATCATGTTTACTGGTATTGTGCAAACCCAAACAACACATTTGCATGATGTGAAGCAGACAGCAGCAGAGCCAAGCAGTTAGGAATTAAATAATTGCAATTGGAAGTTTAATCTGACACTTGGCCTTAGTTTGAGAGGTATCTACTGATGTAGCCTGGAAATATATATTGGAAATTGGAAGGTAACTGTTAGGTGAGATAGTTTGCAGACATACACTGGGTGCACTTTCTTCTACAGTGTTGATTTTCCATCTTTGCCACAGAAGAAGTGCTGCTCAAACATAGTTAGGAATCATACATAAATACAAGTGACAGTATGAGCTGTTACACATGTATGTGTGTGACTTGACAAGATTATTGGATGTAGATCCAGCTGTGCATGTATCTTAGGCACATGTGAAGCCCATGCAAGTCCAGATAGTAGACCTATGTTTACAGAACTATAGTACACAGTATACCCTCAGTCATACATCTTAAAACACAGTAATGGTGCCACATCCCTCATACATATAATTCATATTTGTTCCAGTATCTAAAGTGTTATAAGTGAGAGTGAATATAATGGGAAGTGGAACAACAGCAAAAGTGTATGGAATATCCTGTATTAGAACCCAGGACCATGTTTATGGCAGTCTTACACTTACATCTGTTACCACAAGAATGTTAAAATAAGACTTGTCTGTTTTTCAGTTGATTGCAATAACCTGCACTGTCACAACAGTAACAAAAAAAAGTTGCACACCCTGTGCTAGAACCCAGGACCAGCTGTACTCCACCCCTACACTAACACCTGCTACCACAGGATTAGCTACATGACATTCCCTAATTTCCTAATCATTCTTAAGGTGTCTGTTTTAACCATTGCACAACATTACTTAGCCTGTTTCTATTTTTGGCTATCTTGGTCCTGTCTGCAGTTGTTCTGTCTGCTTCCTGGGTGGTCCAGTTGTCTAGTTTGTGCACTGCCATACTTCATGCAAATGAAATAAGCACAGCCAAACCCCCCCGTAAATTAAATATACCAACTCCAAGGTCGCACTACAGTGGGGTAGGAAATTACCTTTTTCCCCCACTGTAGTGCGACCTTGGAGTTGGTATATTTAATGTACAGGGGTGTGGGGGGTGCAGGGGGGCTTGGCCCCTGCATAAACATAGTGAAAACTCTGTGGGATGTTATTTCTAGCTGCTTTATAGTTTTCAATGATTTGAGATTCGATGTTATGAGTTTCCGACGATTTGAGTTTTCAACGATTTGGTCTCGATGAGTTGAAATTCAGTGAAATGATAATTCGATAATATGAAGTGGAACCATATATATATATATATATATATATATATATATATATATATATATATATTGTTTTTTTTTTTCTTTTTGTGTGTGTGTGTGTGTGTGTGTGTTTTCTCTTGTTTGATACTTTGTCAGTGACTCAATAACAGCATAGGTTGCTCTTGAATTCTTCTGCATTATTTATAACAATGTGTTGATGTACAGCAATAATACAAAATATATCAACAAAAGATGATCTGCGTAGAATATAAGTACTTCAGTACTTTATCATAAATCCACCAACCAAATTTCTCACATTGACAAATGACAAACAACTAAATAATTTTATCACTAGTAAGATAATACTTAACTCTACACTGTGCCTGAGTAAAGGCTGTGTTCTCCTTATACAGTACTTTCATTCAGGTTAATTTGTAAACCATACTCCATTTTGGCAGCATTCCCCAGGGAACTCTTGATTCTTGTGTTGCTATAAATGGGTAGGAGCTTGAGTCTGTCCAAGTTTGCCTGTCAGCTGTTTGAACAAGGCAAGCCCTTAGCGGCTTGCTTCTGACATTCACACCTTTTACTTTTCCCAGAACCTCTGATTGGCTGAAGATGCCTTTCTCCTGCAACCTCTAGTGGCTTTTGTTGACAGTTAACCTTTCAAAGAAGAATGAACAAGTCTGTGTGCATGTGTGTGTGTGTGTGTGTGTGTGTGTGTGTGTGTGTGTGTGTGTGTGTGTGTGTGTGCGTGTGTGTTGGTTTTCAAGTGCATGCATTTCTGATTTGCAACAGTTTGCAGTTTCTTGTTGCAGTAAGCTGGCTGACAGTACATCTCTGTTTTCAGGAGCTGTGTATTGATATGCCAGTATGGACAGCTCTGGCCAGTAAGACAGATATCTCTGCCATGTGCTACTGCTAGCAGAACAGCTGAAGTAGTAATAAAGATGAATTCATGGCATCAGCCTGCACTGTCAGTTGCAGGCCCATAAATCTATCAGTACTGTAGGTCAATGTTAGTTTTATGCACTTGATAATAGGCGTGTTGTTTATCCACAGGAATGTTTTCACTACAGACATATTACATTTAGTTACAGACATAAGGTAATAGCAGCTATTATGACACATTATTTCTTTATTAATGTACAAAACTATGTCTGTCTTGTTATTTGATTTCTGTGCTGTGCAATACATTTTGTAGTTTATATATTATGCAGTTTATTATGCATTATTTATTTTTATTACAGTATTTTTAAATTTTCTTATATTTACAATGGTTGGAATGGGACATTAATACAGGTAGAAACAGAATCAGATTAAGTCTGTCTACTTTCAAAATCAGGTTCCCTATCTGAAACAATTCTTTTAGTAAATTTTCTCTGTATGTCTTCTAATGTGTGTAATTGCCCTTGATTATATAAACAAAACACATTATTACATTCAAAATAGGCCTTATATCATATTTAAATACTGTAACCAAACAAACCTCATCTCTTGTTGTTAGTGATCTTAAAATATAACCCATTTTTCATAGCTTTAGTACAAACTGACTTTGCATGATTTGTAAAGTAAAATTTTGAAATGATCACAATTCCTAAATCCTTTACTGTTCTAAAGTCTGCCAGGATAATATCACAGAAGTGGGGCTGATAACAGATATCTACTATTTTTATAATATTTATTTCAAAATATGTAACATTACATTTCCCAGTACTAAACTGCAACCCAATAGATAAGGCCCAATTATACAATAGTTGCATATTTGTATTCAGTGCTTCATAATCTCTTTCTTTTTTCTATATGAAATCTGTCTTACAATCATCAGCTTATTCACACAGCCAGATATCTTTAGCTTTTGGAATAATAGCAAATACCATGTTAAAGAGTACAGGTCCTAACCCAGTAGACTAGTAAAAGCTCAGTGTATTTCTGAACTTTAAATGTTGTGTTCTATTCGTTAACCATTTGTTAACCATTCCTTTACCATCTTATTATGAAGCAGGTTGCATTACTTCATTGTAAACAACCACATGTGAAAAGCTTTTCAAAAGTCCAAAAAGATAGCACCTGGTAATAAACCCAACTCTAATGCTTCTACCACCTGATCATATATTTTAACTAGATTACTTGGTATCAGTCTCCCCTTTATAATCCCATACTGTTCAATATCAATAGTGGATAGGATTATATCAGTATTGTTAATCAACCCTATTAAGCATCTCTCAAAGCACTTACCAAGAATACAGGTTAAACTTATGAGCCTATAATTTTCCAATAAAATTTTCCCCTTTTTTATACATTACTGTTATATGAGAAGTCTTTCACGAGTCAGGTACAGATCCATTTTTTAATAATTCATCGAACAGCCTATATAGATATATGTGTAGAATATATCACACAAATTTGATATCAAAACACCAGGAATTATATTGACTGTCATAGATGAAGCTTTATTAATGCTATTGCCAGAATATTAGATATAATATTTTCAAAGATTTTTAGGCCCTCTCCCTGTACAGGTATTAATACTTGATGTCCAGTTGGTACCAATCTTTTGTTACAGTTTAACAAAAAATAAATTATTAAACTCATTTGTGATTAACCATTGGTCACATATAACTGTATGATTTATTATAAAAGCATTTGTAATATATACTTCAGAGTTTATTGAATTTATATATCCATACAATATTTTTTTATTATCTGATGCATTGGGAATTAATTAACTTTTGCAATTATATTTTTCTATTCTAATTTTCTCCTTTAATTCTCCACTTGCTTTGTTGTAAATCATCTTATTTATTCTAATTGGGTATTTCTTGTATATTTTAAATTTTCAGATTTTCTTTGTAAAACTTTTCCATAATTTTCTATTCCACCATACTGGTTGTCTCCCTTAACCTAAGACTGTGAACAAGGTTTCTTCCACACTTGATGATGACAGATCCTTGAATGACTATTAATAGCTAATGATGGATTTTTTAGTTACCAGCTCATTCCAATTAGTTTTATTAATGTGATGCTGAGTCTCCCATAATTGATTAAGCCATAGTTATATTTTTAACTAAATACTTAACATTTATAATATGTCTAAGTTCAAATCCTATGAATTTATGATCAGAATTTACCAAAGGCTTAGTCACAGTCACATTTTTAATAAAGCTAGTGTTATTTTTTGCAACATAATCTAGAATATGTTCACCTCTTTTTAATCTATAACAAATTGTGTCACAGTGTATAATGACAACCTATTAATAAAGTTGTATTCAAAAATTGATTTACCAATAAAACTATTGCAGGAAATTTCAGGGTAGTTAAAATAACCTAAAAGTATCATATTATGACAATTTATAAGTTTTTAAGTTTATACAAATAGTCATGATGACCTATACTATCCATTCTTAATGAGTGATAGCAAACAGCAACATTAATATTCACAACATTTGAGCAATAATACATTATAAATTAGGTACTTGTTTTAGCTAAAAATATGGACTTGTATTGTGACCTCACAAAATTTCTTCATTGCCTCTATTCTTCATATGCAAACATTCATATTTGGTAAAATTACTTAGCACAAAAACATGATGTAACCCAAGATTCAGCACTTCCTACTAACTTATAATTATTAGTTTGAATTAAAGCAACAAGTGCATTGAATGTATTACCTACATTACGAGCATAGCAGTAATAAGACTTTAAAGCTGCATTAGATCTATCATTGTGAGGGGTTGGTTTACTAATCCATTTATTTCTAAAAATTAACTTACGTGGTTTGTTCTTTTATTTGTAATTCATGTTGTACCATTAGAATTTAGACAAAAACATAGCATTTACCATTCCTGGGACTACTACTTCAGCTAAGTACTGGGGTGTAATTTCCTTTAATCACTGTATACAGATGAGTACTGATGCAAATGTCATCTTGTTTCACAACTGTATCTATACTTCTAATCTGTTTTAGTGGATGCAGCTGCCTCTTAATGATTCACAAGCTTTGAAGTTGCTCTATTTCCTGCTGTATTTTATTTTTGAGAGCTACTGGTGCTTTTTTGGAACACAAATCACTGCCACTGCATTAGGATTTATTTTTCTTTGATATTATCCTGGCAGACTTCCTAGATCTTAAATAAATCAGCATAGCTATCCAGGATATCATTGCAATGACCACTGCAGGGCTGGCCACCCGGCGGTGTAAATCTTAGCTCTAGATGATTGTCGCTTTTGAAGTGACACCCAGACCCCATGTACAAAAATGGAAAAAGAGGTTGAGGATGGATGGATATGTGTGATAAACATTCTATAATCATGATAACACTCTTCCCAATATGTTAATAAATGTAATGTATACACAACAGCAAGTTGCCTCAACCAATCATTAAATAAGTGAGCCTTCCTACGTATATAGTCAGTTAACAACTCAGATGGAATTATTTCACTTAACACAAACTTTATTTTCCTGCTTTCCAATTATCCAGTGATTTCTAAAATTAAATTCTTTATATGATTCAGGGTGGTACACTTAAAATCATTAACATCCACATGAATAATGAATAACTGGTATTTAGGTATGCCCTGTACAAGTCTATTTATCATTTTGTTTACATCATCCAGATACTATCCTGATAGTGCAGTCACTGTAATAAGATTTTTGTCCAAACTATATAGTTTCCTTGCTGCAGGCTTTAATAGTGAATCACACAAAATCAGGATGTCTTATTTTATATCACACAGCATACTCTTATTACCATATTCTGTCTCTTTGGTTTCCCTTGTATCACTGGACTTGTCTTCCTTAATCTTGCTGTGTTCCTAATTGTTACATTACTACTGAGACAAGCCACAGAAGATAATACATTTTGTTCAAGTGGACCGGACATAGGTTCTCCAGGTCCAGTCTTATTTTCCTTATTGGTTTCTGTCATCATTACCATACAACAGCTACTTGGTTGCATATTAACACCAGAAGTATACATTTGTGAACACCAGAAGTATACATTTGTGAATTAATGCAGGTACTTAGTCATTGGGTACTGTTAGTGGTATTACTACCATTAGCAACATTATTGTCTTCTGATATTGTAACATTAGAAGATGTGATTATTATTGTTACTTCAGTTTCTAGAGAATCAGAGTAATTATTTTGTAATAAAACAATCTCAGGGCAAAGACAGGCATATGTTTCAGGAGAATAGGAAGACTGGGTGGTAATATCCAAAGTGTGTTTATATTCTGTTGATCTGACTTTATGTTATCCATCATTTGAATAGACCTTTCTAATATCCTAGTGGAGCCATAAGAAAATAATGAATGATGTTCTATTACTTTGCTGTTTTTCTTACTAAATACTGAACTTCGACACTATGTATTTTAGAATCTGACAAAGTCAAAATTTGATCCTTATGTTTTTCTTATTTTTTTAACTTATTTTGTATCCTCTTCTTCCTTTTTTACTTTCCTTAATTTAATTAGATATCCCATAATAGTACTGTTGGGTTTGCTACCATCATTATTAGTTCTATCCCTAATTGGGAACTTATTCACTGACACTATATCCTTTTTGCCATAAACATCCATCCACCAGTCTGTTACAAACACCTTTAATGATGAATAGCTTCTGCCAAAATGGCATTTGCAGATACTTTTAACAATGTTAAATAATCCCCGTAGTTTGGTACAATTACCACAAAAATTAGTTTCTAAATTCCTAATGTACACTCCACAAGAACAACATTCCTTAATATACTTATTCTTAATCAAATCTTCAAAAACATAAGACTGCATTGAAAATATTACTAACAAATGTTCATTAATTCAGTACAGAGAGTCAGTAATAATGTCATAAAATACCTCTAGTATAATACAAACCTTCAAGGACACAGACTAACAGAAAAACAGTTATTTAAGTGGATTAAATCAAACAGACTAACTAAATCCCTCAGAATTCAGAGGGCATTAGAGATGTCATCCTTTAAGTAAACAATTTAAATACCCTTGCTCCTACAATCCTACAATCCCACAGTCACAAAATCATTCAAAGACATGCAAAGCACATCTTTGTATCTTCCCAGCAATGTGACAACACAAACACCTGCTTTAATCATGGTCACTCATACCATTATGCAATTTAAAGTGCAGCGGACTTCTTGTAATAGGTGAGAATAGCCTATCAGTCACACAGGCCCCTCAAGTCACAGAAAATTAGAAAATACAATAAAATAAAATGCGTTCCCAATGTCTTTAAAAAGATATTGGAGAACACACAAAATAAGATTACCAACATAGTCTGAGTGCTCACAAAGTAAGATCAACAGCACGGTCCATGCAGTCCTCAAAAGGACACCAGCAAATGCAGTATAAGTTCTCTGTTTTCCTTCAGTCCTCAACACAAAATTAGAAGGTCATCTGCTTATGCTACATTACTTGCCAAGAGCCTGATTAACTGTGTCACTGACATAGCAACTGCTTAATTTTCAACGACAGAAATACATTTGAACTGATTCAGTTTTTGTATTCCTGAATGGGCACCCTTGTATGCTCACTGCTGCATCCATCACTCAGCCCTGCGACTCATTTTGACAAATTACTTGAATGAAGACAATGGAACTACAAAAAGGGTAGCAACCTTCCTCTCAATTTCTCCTCAACAAACAGTGGTACTTCAAAATCAGACATAACTGGTGAGGGAGAGGTGGGAAGGCAAGCATTAGGAATAATGTATGAAAAATACATTTCATTATTTAATCAATTTCCACTAACTGGTGTCTATCAACTTAGTACAGAGATGGTTAAGTCTGTGAGTTTTTAACAAGCTTCATCCTGACATCCAGGTTTTGAACCTTTCATTGTTGGATAATGATCTAAGTTATGTTTCATTAAATAATCTTGCATTGATTCCATAATTATGGCTTACTCCTGAAATGAAGCACTTGTGGCTAGTCGGTTTACCTGATTAACAATTGAATAAGCTGCCTGTTCAATTGAGGAATACAATAAAACAAGTACACAGCTTATGTTAAGCATATAGACACATGGTCATAAATAATGCTCTGCACAAAAAAATAAATATCCAAATATTTAAAACCATCCAACTACTCATACTGTCACACTGCCCTACCTACAAGAAAAGAAGGCATAGAAAAGAGATCCACCATTTGGAAACATTGAATGTGATAGCTTGATGGGGTCAACAGAGAATTTTCTACTAACCCTTCATAACTTAACTGCATCTGTATGAATATACTCAGAAATAAGACACTGGATACCAGCAAGCTTGGCTGAAGAATATCAGGAACTGGTGTGGAACCTGTTCTGTAGGGCTGGAGCTGGGATGGCTTGCTGCTTATTAAATCAGTAACTGACATGTGTAACCACCAACAGCTGAATCACCTGCTTCTGGACAACTTCTCATCCTTTTCAGTATTGATGGCACTCACCAGGATGCCAATAATTGACAACAGATGGTCAGAGAAAATTAGTTACATCAGACTAATCTGCTCTGATGGTAGAATGAGACAAATGGCCTATTTGGTCTTATGTTTAAGTGCATTTAGCATTCTCATTTAGATCTAAATGTTGGAGTAGAGTTACATACCACTGAGATGGCTGCATACAACTGGGCCTATACTCAGTGACAGTTGTTGAAGTATATAAACTGTCAAGTGGTTTAATATCTTAATGGAATAAGCATGCCACTAGTCTACAGAGTGTCCAGATCCTGGTTTATTCATGGCAGTAACAGCACCCAGTTCCTCTGTCTTTCTGTGTTATGGAAGACACTGTAATACTGCATGAAAGGTTGGAAGAGATGAACAGATACTGTAATCTATACTCAACAAAATTCAAGCCATATGTGCTTCTAAATCTGTAAATCTATGTACTACAGTCAGTCATCTTTACAGGAATTACTTATAAACCCTAAATTTAAAATCCACGGTGGTGGTGCTGCGGTAGCATTGTCGCCTCACAGTAAGACGCTGTCCGGTTCGATTCTCAGCTACAGCGTCTTCTGCGTGGAGACATGCGTGAATGGGCGTACCTTCATTGAAGGTTGTGCGTCAGGGCTGGCAACGCGGTATGTAAAAATCAACTGCCAATCATTAGTGGACCGGAGTTCCACTGTGGCGACCCCTAACCGGGAAAAGCCGAAAGACACAACTATAACAACAACTTATAAACCCTACATTTATTTATTTATTTCAATGTAAAATAAGACAAAATAACAGCAGAACAATCCAAGGCAATGCAGGACCATGTAAAAATGACCAGAGCATAAAATAAAGCTGTTTTATTGAAGCAAAAGACTTTCAGTACTTCAGAAACAGGTAAGTGCTTTCACCATAAGGCTTTGTCAAACCATAAAAACACACAGGCTTCCCCTTCATCCACTTGTATAATTATGCAAAGCTAATTACATAAGGAGATCAATTAAATAATGAGGTGAGTTCTTCCATTGAGGCAGTACACATTAAAGAAACAGTAAACATTAAAGCCATATACTTTAAAAACATGTCATAAACTATTACAGCATTAGAGAAACAACTTTGGGGAAACTTCAGCATAATAGCAAGCATAACAGAAATGCTCAGTATATTGCAGAAGGAATGACCTAACTCACAGGCTCTTGATTTCAATATGGGTTTCAATGGAACTTTGTCATTAAGACCTAGTCCACAGTCTGCCCTTAGTCTAAGTATCCATTTAACTTCTCAGCTTTCTGTATGATTCCTAATATCATCACCACGTTTGGTAGGTAAAACCACTTCAATAATTAAAAATTTAAATATATGTAAATTACCCTCCTGTAAAACATATTTGGACAGTACAATATTTTCTGAGTCAATCCTAATGTGGAAAACATGCTCTCTGATTCTATCTTTCAACATCCTATCAGTCTTCCCTACATAGAATGACTGACAGGATGTGCAATGTGCTGAATAAACAACATGTTGTTTATAGCAATTAGCCTTAGCACTAAATACATACTTGTACCCAGTGTCCGGCTGTATAAAAAAGCCAGTTATTTATACTCTCACAGAAATTACATTGTCCACACGGACTTGTAACCAATCCATTGAGGTCACCACCAGATGCCACAGAATCATTTGGAAAGAAGTGCATCCTTTTAAGATTAAGTTTATTTTTATATAAAGAATTTGGTGTATCACCTGTAATCTGTCTAATATCTGGGTCTGTTGGCAGAATCCCCCAATGTGTCCTAATGATGTCTGTAATGACATTACCATCAGTGTTATAAAATAGTGGGACACTCACCTCCCTAGTATTAACATGATCATCCACAGAAACTTGTTCAACAACCCTCTCTGAGAAATATGGCTCTCACACCTTAGCCTTTCATAATGTTTCTGAAGACATAGTTCAGGTGCATACTATTTCTATGCAACAAGGTGTTCTTATAGCAGGACATCCTGTGCACCCCAGTGTTAACTAAGCCATTGCCCAGCTTCTTGATCAGAATGTCCAGATACTCTATTTTATTCAAAGATGAGGCAATTGTAAATTTCAGGTGTTCATTCATCCCATTCAGCTATTCAAAAAAGACATTCAACTGTTCAATAGTACCAGTCCAAATTAAAAACAAATCATCGACAAAATGTCGATAGAATGTTACATAATCCTGAAAAAATGCATTGCAAAACATACAATCCTCTTCCCACTTTGCCATTAACATGTTGGCGTAGCTATTGGTGCATGAAGTGCCCATAGCTACACCATATTTTTGCAGGTAAATTTCATGGTCAAACATAAAGGCATTATTTTCAAGTACAATTTCAAGAAACATGCATAGTAGATCTATAAAAAATTCTGAATAGTCACTATGCCTGGATAAATATTCATGTATACATTCAACACCTTGTAAATTTGGGATCACTGTGAATAGGGATTGTACATCAAGTGTCACAAAATAATAAGTAGTGGTAGTAGATACTGTAGTGATATAAGTATAGAAATTCAATAAAAATAGTTTCATATCTTTCAAAGTGTATACATTCTTATCCAAGACCGGTCATAGAAATTTTTCAATATAAAGGGAAAAAGGTTCAGTCACCCAGCTACGACCAGCTACAATAGGTCTCATAGGGGGATTGCTCCCATCCTTATGGACCTTGGGAAAACCCTGAATTATAGGTATAAGTGGATTCTCCACTTTGAAAAAAATATATAATTCACGTGTGATAGCCTTACTTTTAAAGCTATCTTCTAACAGTCAATTTATACCTTGTATTATGTCCTGAAAATGAGCCATATTAATAATAGAATAATATTTATCATCACTTAACATCAACTTCATGGAAGCAAGATAGTGAGTCCTATCCATCAGGATGATGGGTCCACCCTTTTCTGCTGGCCTTATTACAATATTATTGTCATTCTGATGCCCTTTTAGCTCAGATCTCTGTCTAACATTAAGATTGTTCCATCTGGTCTTCCTATTACGCGGGATGTTGCACTTCCCTTCATGTAATCTATGTAAATCATCTTCTACCAGCCTGTTGAATGCATCAATTAAAGGGTGGGGGTTAGGGATAAATAAACTCATTTTTTTTTTTTAAATAATGACCTTCATTTAAGATTGGATTATTACCAAATTCCAATTTTAACAAAACATTCCTAGAGAAAAAGCTTCAATTCAAAGATTAGTCCAAAAAATTAGCCCCTTGTTCTGAAAGCGCTTACCTGTTTCTGAAGTACTGAAAGTCTTTTGCTTCAATAAAACAGTTTTATTTTATGCTCTGGTCATTTTTACATGGTCCTGTATTGCCTTGGATTATTCTGCTGTTATTTTCTTTTATTTTATGTTGGAATAATTTTATTCAGCAGAACATTTACTCTCTTGGGTCATAGCATAAGCATGTCCATGCTATACGTAGAGTTTCCTTTAGTGTTGTTTTGAAAGTGTTGGGGTTAGAGGTCTATCTAATACTTAGTGAAAATTTATTCCAAGCATTTGCCACTGAGTAGCTGTAGGAGTTTCCTAATGTTTTTGTTGGGTGCATAGACTTGCAGAAGATGCAGTTGGGAGATACAGAGGGCGTGGTTGGGAGTATAGGGCTGAATGAAAGTAGAGAGAGAGGGACAGGAGGAAGGTTCATGTAAGATAGATAGCTGAGGTAGTAGGATTTGATGATGAAATTCTAGCCATTGCAGGTTTTTCAAAGCTAGGCAGTGGTGAGAGTGATAAGATTAGTTAGAGGCAAATCTTGCAATTTTATTATAGGTGAGTTCCAGTTTTGACAGAAGATGGGATTGGATATTAGTGAGAATATGAGTGGCATAAAGAAGGGTAGGGAGTAGGAATGCCAGTGCAAGAGAGAGCTTAGAGACATCTGTGACATATTTTGTATGCCTATATAGCAGGGCCTAACTTTTAATATGCCTTTTTGATGCACTGCTGAATATGGAGATCGAACTTTAGTTGGTCATTGATAATAACACCTAGCAATTTAGTGTGAGGTTCAACAGAGATGATGGTATTGTTAAGGTAGCAGATAGTAAAGGTAGCTTTGTGATGCTGGAGAGATTTAGGCAGGAATAGGAGAATGTTTGTTTTGTTAGGGTTAAGTAGTAATTCGTTAGAAGTTAACCATTTTTCAAATGAGTGGAGAGACTCTTCGGTGAGGGTGTGAAGGTGGGTGATATTTTCAGAGGAGGAGATGATGGTGGAATCATCAGCATGTTGTATAACAGATGACAGTGGACTGGAAGAGTGTAGGTCATTAGTAAAGATATTACATAATAGGGGTCAAATGATGGAGCCTTGTAATACCCCAGTTTGTATTGGTAAGAAGGGAGAAAAGTTAAATTGCCATTTAACTGCCTGGAATCTGTTGGAGAGATAGCTGAAGAACCTGAAAAGTACAGAGTTAGAGAGATTAAGGGTAGCTAGCTTGGACAGAAGCAATCGGTGGAAACCATGTCAAAGGCTTTGGAGAGGTCCACAAACAAACATGAGATAAACTTGTTGTCACGAGAATTTGTGACAGAATTAGTGAATGATATCACAGCAGTAGCTGTACTGTGATTTGGGTGGAAACAACGCTGTGTACAGGTAAGCAGATTTTCTAGGAGGAGGTGATCAAGGAGCTGTTTGTGGATGCACTTTTTAAGAATTTTTGACAGGGGAGATAGAATGGCAATGGCCCTCAAATTTGAGGGGGTCAGTTGACTTGCCACCTTTATGAAAGGGTATGACAGGATTTCTTCCAGATTTTTGATACAGTGATTTCTTTGATTGACCTGTTGATTAAGATGGAGATTGGGTAGGTGACAGAACTGGCAGCAAGTTTTAGGAACTGAGGAGGTAGGCTGTCAGCTGATGGAGAGCATGTTTTAAGTTATATAAGTTGTGGGGATGGGTTTAAAAGAGAAGGGGGTTGGGTGAGTTGATGAAGGAGGTGTGGGGTAGGTGATGGTGTCATTTTTGATTAGATTGTGAATACAGTCAATGAAGAAGGAATTAAGAAAGGTATCAGTATCAGTGGGAGAGCTGTTAGCATATGGATTAAGTGATGAGGGGCTACTAGGATGTAGTAGTTTATTTACTGATTTCCAAAATTTGGGGGGGGGGTTGGAGTGAGGATTATCTAGAGGTTTTTGGAAATATTTTTTCTTCTCAAGGGTGAACTTTTTTAGTGAAGTTATAAAGCTCTCTGTAGGACTGCAGATCAGTGGAAATATTAGATTTTTTTCCATTTTTCATGCACTATCTCTCTTATGAATAAGTGTATGAGTGGTTTGCATTAGTTAGGGGACATATAGGGTTTTGATTTTTATTTTCTTGATGAGGGCCAGGGAGTTAAGTGTGTCTTGAAAGATGTTGTTAAATTCCAGGACAGCTTCCTCTAGGGGGAAGTCACAGAGGAAGGACCAGTTAATTGTAGAGAGTGAGTGGTTGAAAGTGTCTGGATTATAGTGTTAGAGCTTACAGCAGTCTTTGTATTGCTGGGATTTGTGTTGTAGGGGTGAGTGTCGAAGTATGAAGGTGGGATGGTGGTCACTTAGGGTATCGGGTAGGGTGGAGGAGTTGTGGTAGGAGTTAGGGTTGGAAGTAAGCACCCAATCTAGTGTGGAGCCAGAGTTGGTGTGTTTATTTAGACCAGTGGGGGCAGAGATTAGCTAGGAGAAACCAAAGAGATTAATGGAGGTGCTAGGGAATCAGTATCAAGGGCATTCCAATCGATGTAAACGTCATCCAAGATAACAGTTTCATATGAGAGAGTCTGAGAGATTCAGGAGAGAAAGAGTTGTAAAATAGAAATCTTGTTTCCTGGGGGGATATAGATGGAGGAAATTGCTAATTTCTTGTGATTATTCAGTTTACAGGTGACAATCAGAACTTCAGCTTGGTGGAAGTTTGGATGAGTGATTAGTAGAGGGTGGAGGGAGAGCTGATTAGAGTACAGAATTGCAACCCCGCCACCTTTTTTCTTAAGTCTATCTTGCCAGAAGATGTTCTAGCCTGGGGGAAGAAATTCTGAGTCAGATATGTGAGGCTTAAGTCAGATTTCAGACAGAGTAAGTACATCAGGGGTATGAAGGGAGATCCAGGCATGGAATGGAGAGATTTTATTCATGATACTCTGAATGCTCAAAGACAGAATAGATAGGTTTTTGATGGTAGAGGATGGGAGGGTCTATGAGGTAGTACTGGGAGTGGAGTTTAGGGGGTGTGAGGGATGAACACAGAGGGAGGAGATGTGGTTAGGTCCCGGGATGGGATGTATATCACCTGATACTAGTAGATTTAAAATGAGTATTTTGAGAAAATTAAAGTGGTTGTATTGGGGGTAGGTTTTTGTTTTAGTTTAAGAGGGAGTATGGGTAGTTGGAATATCTTGATTCTATACAAGTTAGTGTTGGAATGAAGAGAAAGTGATGGGGTAATAGGGAAAGAGCAGGTGGCAGAGAGTTTGGTTTGAGGGTAGGTTATTGTAGGTGTAGAGTGTTTGTGCATGCGGGTGCATTGATATGAGGTAGTGAGGAAGATAAAAATTAGAATGAGTGAGAGAAGGAGAATAACTAGGAAACTGTTAGAATATTTAAGATTTGGGAGAAACATATTTTGGTAGTCTATTTGAAGATAAACTAGGTTGTTGAAATATTACCTGTATGTTAACAAGTGGGGGGGACTATGCAAATGTCATTAATATGATAGGTTGATGAAAGTACAGAGGATGTGAAGTTTGATTGGAAGGCTGGGAGGAAATTGGGTGGAGAAAGGGGATGTTGCTATTGGGGATAGAATATAAGTGTAGTGTATCCAAGGGTTGGTAGTAATGGGGCTAGAGTAGGGGAACAGAGTGAGCCCAAGCATAGCGAACGCAAACAGAGTGGGTTGGCCAAGGTCTTGACAAACTGGAAGTTGAAAAAATAAATCAATCAGTGAAACCATAAGTATCTTTGCAGGGAAAAGCAATGGGTTTGCAGTGTCAGAGAATAGACTCAAATATAATGATAGTGGGATGGCAAGGGTCACGTTTTGAAGAAGAAAAATAGACTACAGAATCTGGTACAAAAATGGTGCCAGCTAGGATGGCATTTGATTGGAGCAAAGTATCATGGGAGAAGGCATCAGAACAGAGTTAAGGGGTACAGGGATGAAGAAGAATAAAAACCAAGAGTAAAATAGGGATAAATGTCACCCCAGAGAACAAGAACCAGCAGGTAAGTACTCAGAAACAAACAGTGATGCTGCAGCAAATCTATTTAAGATGATGGTTATAGGTTCAATTAAGTATTGGGTAAAAAGTAGTAAGGTATATAAGGATACATTTACAGCTTTTAAAGAAAAACAGCTTAAGGGCATTTGGTACTCCTCCTTAACTAAGCACAGTAGAATCAGAAACTGCTGCAAGTGCAATTCCTAATGAAAATATGCTGAGAGGGGGATGGGGGTGTGCACACTACAAAGATTGCAAGTGTAACAAACACATAATATTTAACACAACTATTTATGCTAAATAACATTGCATATTCAAAAGCCAGTTGAAGGGGAAAAGCATTTATACACACTTTCTTATTTATAAAGCATTTTGGCAGGTTTGCAGACAACTTCCAGGTTAATGCAGCTGGTTCTAAAATCACCAAATTGGAGTGGGGGTTTGCAGCCGCCTTAGCCAAAACAGATGATTTACAAAACAATAGTCAGTATAGGAATATGCATCTCTTATATCACAAGAAGAGCCTGAAAGGCACAGTTCTGTAGCATTTGCCTCTTGAAATATTTGCATCTTCAGTCACAGTAGCTCTGTCCAGCTAAACTAAGAATGTTCACTGGATTAATGAAGGAACCACTCCAGTTCTGTATGAGCCAAGGCATTTTGGAACACAATTTCTTGATGTTGGTAAGAAGGACCCAAGCCTGGCTTTGCACCACTCAAATTTATGCTCCTGGTAGTTAGAGGCATGCAATTCAGGCTTATGCAGGAGTCACTTTTCATTTATCCAAGTGCAGAAAACAAATGGTCTCATTCTTGCTTAGGCTGAAAACATGAAGATAAAGCAACTACAATATTTGCTGTAACTCAGTCCTTCTGTGTTCTAGAATCAGCTATGAAATATGAACACTCTGGGGAGGCTTAGAGCATATTCTAAATCCATTTCATCATGCTTTAAGGTGAGGATAAACCTCCTCTGGCTAACTTTCAGTTTCATGGCAAAAAGGATGCAAGTCCTTCTAAGAAATATGCTACTGCTATTAAAGGGGAAAAAACATTATTTTACTATCAGTACAGTTGGAATCAATCCACAGGACAAACAGGCATGGCCTGTGCCTATTCCACCAATGGAAAGTCAGCTGTTAGCAAGGACAACTTCCAGCTGGCCTTGTCAAATGTTCAGCAACCACATTTCAACAGCAGTTACTACTCAAAACAGATTTCATAATTGGGCCTTCCTAAATCATGACAGAAGCTACCTAGAGCCAAGTGATGATTTTTTTTACTCTTTTACAGATTAAATTTTCATGGATATGGTGGTGACAATGGATCAAGCAGACACAGTTGCTACAGTTATCCAGCACACAGGAAACTCCAAATTCCAGATATGATACAGTGTCTGTTGAAATGACAATAGGACTAGAGGCCAGATTTGTAAAGGCTACCACAAAGAGTACACTTCAAACATTAAAACAAATAAATAAATAAAAATTCTATTTTTTTAACATTTTTGCAGGGGGACAAGCCCCACTGCGTCTCCCACACTCCCTGATAATTAAATATACCAACTCCAAGATCGCACTATATTGAGGAAAAGTGTAAATTTCCCGTTCCACACTGTATAGCAATGTTCAAAGTTTCAAAACGTTGATCACAGATTTCATACCTCCTATTAATTATTTCATGTCTTTTAAAAAATAAAACATAGGGCTGGATTCATTAGCAGCTACATGAAGTGCCATGACATTAGCACACTATTTGGAATTTATTAAATGGCTCTAGGCGTCAAACCCAGATAAACAGCAGAATATTAAAATAACAGCATAAAGAGACGAAGTACATGCTAATTAACCTATGCAACATGGGATATCTGTTCAGAAAGCTATAAAGCAATCATTTACACTTGGTGTAGACTTTCGCCCTGCATACCCAAACTCTTTGAATACAGCACAATTACAGTTAGGAAAAAAAGCATGTTAGGGGTTGCTTCTTCTATTATTATGTTGTATGTACAACAGACTTTAAATCCATATCTTGCAGCTGCCAGACCTCAGGCAAGAAGAAAAAGGGTGTTTAGACTCCATATGACTTATCATGGACTGCATGCCACAGAAATTGCTAAAAGATATGGGGTAGACAATGAAACATTGGAGAAAATATGCAACCTCTGCTGCCCCTACCTCAGGCCCCAGGAAAATCATGGAAAGCCCATCCCAGTGGAAACAAAGGTATATTTAGCATTATGTATACTAGCTATAGGTACTTTCCAGAAACCCACAGGGGAAATATTAGGGGAATCATCATCAGCCTATTAAATATTACATCAATTTTAAATGCAATGCTACTACATGCAAATGAGCATATGTTTCCCATGATCCCCACAGGAGATAAAAAGAACCACGAAGGAATTGCATGCAGTAACATACTTCCCTAAAGTGTTATGGACCATAGATTCTACACACATAGAAATAAAAGCCCCACCTGGGGAACAGAGAAGGAGGTATATCAACAGAAAAGGTTTCCACTCTATAAACTGTCAGGTTGTATGTAATGCCAAAGTAATCATCTACAATGTCTGTGCCGGTAACCCAGGCCATTTTCACAACTCAAACATACGACATACTTGTGAGCTGTACATGAGGTGTGATTGGAGTGACATTCCTCAAGGGCATTTAGTGGGAGATACAGGTTATACACTGGATCCCTGGCTCATGACACTCATGACACAACCCCACTGAGCAACTATATGATCAGGCCCATGCTCAAACTAGGACTATCATATAACATGTGTTTTGATTGCTTAAATGAAGGTTGCCTAGACACATCAGGAGGTGCTCTGCAGTACAACCCATGCACTTCTACCAAAATAGCTATAGTCTGTGCCATGTTACACAATATGAGTCTCAGGAAACAGCTTCAACAAGGACAGCAAAGAGCAGCACCACAGTTTCAAGGACCACAGGCAGGACCAGCAGAAACAACTGGTGCAGATGAGGAATCTGAGGGAGAACCACTAGCTGCACATGGTGTTGGCAGACAGGCACAGTATGCCCTGGCTCTGGCTAAGAGGCAAAGGATAGCACACACAATCATTGCATAGGAGGGGTGTAGCTAGGATTTTCAAATCTGTACTCACAGCTCACACACTGCTGTCATTCTCATGCATGCATATACTCACACACACACCCCTAATTTTTTTTTATTTTACACTCACTAAACAGCAAAAGCACTGCATAGCAAGTGTAAAATAATGGTGGCCATTACATTACTTTCAGTCCCAACTCCACGGAAGCTTAATATGCTACCGTGAAGCAGCTGACTCATTTTTCAAAGAGCATTAACACCCTTATGGAAAATGTTTGTTTTCCAATCAGGGTGCAATCTGCAACTCACCCATTCTCTTTAATTTACACCTCATTATCACCTACCTAAAGGCCAATTAAAGGGAAGGTGTGAAAAAATGCACTCTTTGTTAAAATCTCATTTAGATAGAAATGCCAGTGCAGTCTCAAACAAGGCCAGATCATGGTGAAATGGGGCCCTAGGCAGAGTAATAGACTGGGACCCCCCAAAAGCAGCCCCTTTTGCAGCCACCCTCTACCCCCTTCTCCAGCCATTCCAATATTCCATTACTTGGCTATTTCTCTCCATTTACCATAAACACTGTTCAAACCTGTCAGTGTGCATACTGCTTTCTTATTTACTTCTACAATGATTACAGATATTATAATGAAATAGTACAAACACTGAAAACTATTTGCTAAACAAACAATAAAGTCTCACAGTGAAAACAGACAGCATGAGCAGTAAACTTTTCTGCTCTTGAAACTCACATTCATTGAAATAGAATTAAACCCAACATTCAAAGAAACTGCATCTGGCCAACAGAAAATTAAGTTTACCTTTGGGCTGTTTTCAAACCATAAGCTCCCTGCACACATGTTTAGGGCCATGCATACATGTCTGTGTTCTTTGATTCACCTTCCTGATTGTATTAAATTATATTCCTTGTATAATATAACACTACTTGTTAGAATATGTTTTAATTTACAGTTTTGAACATTCTTCCAATAAGCAATGAAACAAAATGAATGAACCAATAATGACAAAATTACCCATTTCAAAAATTTTCAACCATAAAAGGTCACTCAGAATTCTGTCATTATAATCCACCAACATCAGTCAATAAGTTCAGTCTCTGCAGAAGTAAGTCATCTGAATAATTCCACATTAAAGAGATCTGTAACTAATGGAGATGTTGCTACAGGCAAGCAACTTTATATTTCAGTGTTTCATCTATAGATTCAGTGTCTGCTGCCCTTGAATAATTAATTGCCTATTTTACATTAAAAAATGGTAAGCTGGTAATATTGCAATTGGGAGTGACTGAGAAACTGACAAGTTCATAGTTAGTAGGCATCTCGTACAAAAGAGGACACACTCAGGAGTGCAGAACACCTATCCCCCTTAAAATGTACCATATAATCAGCAATTGAAAGAGCACTGCAATATCAGCCCTCTTTATACATGGTGTGGGAATAGAAACCACAGCCTTCTACACCATAACTCTCAACTGTACAGATTTTTTGCAGAATGTCCAGATTTTTGCCTAATATTTCTGGTCGGCTCCTCATAAAATTGTGGTTTTCTGGTAAATCATGGGCAAATCATCAAGGACTGAAGTCAGAAAATAATGACGGACGTTTAAGTTACAGACTTTATACTCCAGAAAATTCATGCTAGTGCAAAATCTATTATTCTGTCAACTTTCTATGTTTGTGAGAGCAATATTTAAAAATTGTTCCTATTTTTAGGCCTTTGTCCCCCGTTATATATGACTTTGTCCAGATTTCTCAGTCTTAGAGGTTGAGAGGTATGTTCTGCACCAAAGGCAATTATGCTACGAACACTGTTTTCAAATTTTACATCACAAACAGTGATTGCCATTTGCTAAAAGAAAAAAAAAAAAAGCTGCACATTGAAAAAACATGAGCAACAGTAAACCTCTCTTCCCTTAAAACTCACAATTCCATGAAAATGCCCTGAAACTCATAATCCCTTGAAAAAGTACTGAAACTTATAATTCCCTAAAAATGTACTGAAACCCAAACTCACAATTCCGTCAGCAGTCTGGTTGGTGGTATAGAGGATTCAGGCTCTTGTCTCCACAGAAGCTCACATGATATAGAGCAGGGGTGTCCAACCTTTTGGCTTGCTGGGGCCGCATTGAGTGAACAGAAATGGTCTTGGGGCCGCATATAAAATATATCATATAGTTAACTCTTTCATTGCTCCGGAAGACCACAGTCGACCTCCTGGCTGTACTGTTGGTGCATTTGAACAATGAATAAATGTAATAAATGCCTAATATTTGCCTTACAATTCTAATTCTCATTCTAATTCTAATTCTCTAATCTAACAGTTAACTCTAACATCTTAGTTAATATCTATATCTATCTATCTATCTATCTATATATATATATATATATATATATATATATATATATATAAATAAATATATATATATATATATTTTTTTACAAATAAACAGATATTCACTACAGCACTAGCATTTCTCACTGGGAAAACCATTCCAGCAGTAAAACTACGTAAAATGTCAACATCAGCAGTCCTACAATACTATAATCCACAAAAATAACCCAACAAATTTGCAATAAAGTAAAGAATTCACATTACTGACTTAATAAAACAATTCTGAATAAGCTACAAAAGGGTCTCACCCAAACAAATAACTGGTGCCAGAAATATGGCCTCAAGCTAAATGCCAAAAAATGCATCATCATCCCCTTTGAGGAGAGTGATGTCCCCACAAATTATCACATTAATAACAATGTTGTAAGCATGCAATAAGTCGTATGGTACTTGGGCACCCAGGTTGATAGAAACCTGACTTTTGACCAGCACGTTGTCTCCGTTGTAAGGAAAGCTTTTTACATGGCCCACTTCATTAGTAAGGGTATCTCATCCAGGGACAAGGAGGTCATAACATCCCTGTATTCTTCCTTTACAAGAGCCATTATTGAGTGCAATGCCCCTTTTGACATGTGCCTCAACAAAACACCCTGCCAAAAGAAAGACTACAACCATTTCTGACAAAAAAGGTCAAAGGGATAAGTTCACTTAGTTATCCAAAAAGACTAAAAAGCTTCTTGCTTTCCTCTGTCTCTCACTAGCCCCTAAAAATTTCATCATTGGCTTGCTTTCCAGGCTAAGAAAGATCCTGCCTTAAGAGACTTCCTCTACCTTAGAAATACTGGTTATACTTAAAAGGCTCACTACAAAGACCACAGCTTTCACTGCAACATAAACAAGCCACTTTTTATGGACAGGTTCTTGACACAAAAACCTTCAACTTCTGTAAAAAGCCCCTCTCATTATCAGTGTAGTTCGGCCTCATGATGGCTGGATGGATAGCCATAAATGTAGTTCTTGGGTAAGTAGCATAGCCTTCATCAAACCAGATGGAAAATCCACATACTAACCTTTCCCAACTGGATGGCTAAGATCTAATATTGGTTACTCAAATCTAGTTGCCCATGAAGAGGGGCATGTTTAACTAAGAATTTAATTTGCAAAATTATATTCAGCTATGTACAAACAGCTTTCTCCTAAAAACTTAACTCATTGATATTTGCCTTGCTGCAATTATAACTGTAAAAAAAAAATGTTTTTAAGTTTATTCTGTACCTCAATGATTCTCACTGTTACAAGATGTTATCTCTGCAATATTGTATGAGTACTACATCCATAATTTGCTGTCTCTCTCTCATGTATTGTATTATATTGTTTTGTGTTATTTTTGGAGCTTTTCTTCCCGGGTCTCCGCTGAAAATGGACCTGTGCCCAGTCGGACTTTCCCGGTAAACAAATGTAAAATAAAATAAAATAAATAAAAATAAACTTCCCTCCAATCTAAAGCCATTTGACAGACATTTTAATTTGTGCAGAAGTTACTCACAAGACTGACAGTTTACTGAGCTGTAATGCTGACCTTCGCTTTTGAAAAAAAAAACAAAATTCCCAGACTTTGTCAATAGCTCAAAGTGTAGAGAGGATTATTTAATTATTATATATTTATTTATTTTTGGAAAACATCTTTAAAACTGTTAAATTGATTACACACCCAGAAACACAGAAAAGTCATTGTGATTATGTAAACCACAGACTGCTGCAAGAAATCAAAGTCACATTAGCACTCTATGCTTATGTCCGAACAGATGAATCATACCTGTCAATTCCAAAAGAAGTAAAGTAGCTTAATTAGAAGGTTATTTGCAAGGTTACATGGCAGTTTATATTGGAAATAAGCAGAGATATTAAAAAGGCTCTGTTTTTCATAATTATGCAGAAAAGTCTTCCAAGGTAAATACAACTTCTGATTTAGTATGGAACCATACCTCTCAACCTTAGAGCAAGAAATCTGGACAAAGCGAAAAATAAAAGTGGGACACAGACCCAAAAATAGTTATGCATCACAGACACCATTAAAACAACTGTAGCTGCAAACATTATACATCCCGTATAATCTTTCTATCCCATCATTGTCAGTTAAGCATTATATGGCTCATTCAGTCCTGCCTTCTTTTGCAACAAAGAAAACCATGCTTTGAAATGACAAATGCATTAAAAATAATAAATAAAACACATTGCATGTACATCCTGCAACTTCCTACCTGCAAGCAACCACAGAGCTTTCACTGAAACTAGGGCTGCTTGTTTCCCCAGAATGACAGCTCTCCCTAATTAAGTCTAATGGTATACAATCTACCAGTATCTGGATTACCTGAAATAAATTAAATTATGGCCTGTAAATTGAAAGTACACTTTGTTTAATTAAACTACATTTCTAAGCCCACTTACTATATTTTTTCAGTAACATCCCAATATCCATTTCTAGGTCACTTTACAAGACATTGGCAGTGGTAGACTTGGCATCCTTCAGAACCCCACAGGCCCACGCTAATACATTGTCCATTAAATGTAAATATCCATCCACTGTAAATGGCAAGAAGCTATGTCTTAAAAAATCTACTTCTGGCATGCATGCCCAAGTATTAGGTTTTGAAACAAAGAAACATATTCTCCACAGTCCGTAAGTCTCTGTCTTTAATAATCATCTATTGTTGCAGCATTCCAACACATAATCACACACATACACACTAAAATCCCCAACATTTAAAAAATGACAGTGTGCCCACTTGATTTGCCAGTATTGATGATCCGCCAAAGCTATGCTTACTGTTGTCCAATCTACCACTGCTTAGAACCCACCAATGAAAAAACAGTACTAGATGCTTTTTTGTTTGTCTGAAAAAACAATACAACTTTGTATGCTACAGTCACACATAGTCAGTCCACTACTGACCCATTAACCCTAGGCTGCTGTCTCATTCTTACTCCCTGGAACTGCATTACCTTGGATGACTACTTTTATTTCCTAAGCAAAAGACACAAATTGGAAGATGAGGCAGAAATCCAGACATTCTTTGAAAATCCATACAGTTAAGAGGTATGAGTTCATGTTCAATTCAACACTCTCCCTGTCAGGAAAGCCGCAATTTAATGTAAGTGTACTCTTAATGTATGATATATTTGTGATCTAACTTGTTTGTGTTCAGTAGGTAGACTTATCATTGTTAGCCTCTTTTTGCATGCGTCTCTCTCTATCTGTCGTGCACAAATATACATACATACACACACACACACTCTTCTTCTACTTTCACACACACAATTCTGCTTTCATGCATGCACTCACTCACTCCGTACTTACCTATTAACACAGGAAATTGCTGTCCCTTTAAAGGCAACAATGGCAAATCCATACATGAGTCCCTCTTCAGCGAGAACACACACACTGATTGTTCGGCGCAAAATAATGGAGTAAACACACTGACCCTTTTTTGGCTCAAAAACAAAACTAGAAGGGTGCTTTGGCGCATGTGCACAACGACATTAGTATTACAGGTCACGGGAGCGAAAAACACAAAACAAAAAAAGTGTTTTGGGGCATGCGTACATCGATGTTGCAGTTAGAGGTTGAGGGCTGCATGGAAGAGCTCTGAGGGCCACATGCGGCCCGCGGGCTGCAGGTTGGACACGTCTAATATAGAGGATTCAGGCTCTTGTCTGCTGTAGTCGAGTTACAGATTAAGCCTGATCAAGTTAATTGGCTAACCTGCCCCCCCCCCCACACACACACACACACACACATGCACATAACTAAGGCATTACATACCACATTTCCAAACCTCTCAACTTCTTAGCACAAGAGATCTGGACAAAGCCTAAAATAATGGGGATACCATGGCCCAAAACTAGAGAGAGATTTTAAATATTGTCCTTTTTAACATAGAAAGTTGCTAGAATAACAGGAGTTGTGGTAGCATGGATTTTCTGAAGGAAATTAAGTCTCGCACACAAATGTATGACATTATTCTCTTATTTCAATCCTCGGTGATTTGCCAGAAAACCACAAATTTTATGATGAATAGGTTAAAAATATGGGGCAAAAATCTGGACAGTTGAAAGGTATGCATACCTCTCAATTTCTTAGTGCAATATGTCTGGACAAAGCCTAAAATAATGGGGATACACTGGCTCAAAAATAGGAATAGATTTTAAATATTGCTCTTTTTAACTTAGAACGTTGCTAGAATAATAACATGATTTGTGTTAGCATGCATTTTCTGAAGGATATGAAGTCTGAAACTCATGTGTATGTCATTCTTTAGTGCCATCAGTCCTTTGTGAATTGCCAGAAAACCAAAAATCTTATGAGAAACAGACCAAAATTATGAGGCTAAATCTGGACTGTTCAGAGTTATGTTAAACACACACACATATGCACACAGACTCACACACACACACACACACACACACACACACACACACACACACACACATGCACCCCTACATTCTCTCTGCTCACAGACACACACACACACACACACACACACACACACACACACACACACACACACACACACACACACACACACACACACACAAACCCTACCTTCTCTCTGCTCTCATACTGCAACACGCAGATGCACACACCTACTGTCTGACACACCAATACACACACACATACACACACCTACTCTCTCACATAACAATGCACTCACACAAACACACCTTCTCTCTTATATAGCAACACACACACACACACACACACACACACACACACACACACACACACACACACACACACACACACACACACACACACAGTATTTATCATATGAATAGAATGTGTAGTTTAAATTACATACACACATACAAATACATACTCATACATACACTTTCTCTCATATACAGAAACAAATGTAACCGCTAGTTTAAGTTAGATACATACACACACACACACACACACACACACACACACACATGCACGCACACACTTACCTTCTGTATAAATGGAACAGGTAGTTTAAATTTTGCGGAATGTGTTTACATTCACTTTCTCGTGTGTGCAGTGCACACATGGTTCTCCTTAAAGGAGAAGATGCCACTACCGTGGTGTCAAGAAGTATTTATTTATTGATTGACTGATTTATTTATTTTTATTTTTTTTATTATGCTGAAGCCTCCTAGGCTCCCACAGCCATAGGGCCCTACGTGACTGCCTATTTGCCTAGTGCTGGATCCAGCTCTGGTCTCAAATCCCTGTTTTACAATTTTTTTTATCTATACCATGAGATTTCTTCAGGGTCCTAGTGCTACCCCTCTTCTAAACAAGCTGTAATGAAATCAGTACAGAGTCTACACCTCCCGATGTCCTTGTGCAAAGGTCAAAACCTATGATCTCATGTACATACAAATAGGAAAAATGATACCTGTCAAATTCCACAACCTTTACTTTATTATGTAATGGCTGTGTTCCGATAGCATCATCAGACAGGAACATCCCCCAGGACATAATTTGTACCCGAAGTATCACAACATATGTGTGGAACCTGTAAAACCAAAAAAAAGCTATGTAACTGATTACTTTCATATGGAAATATGTATATGCCTCTAATCAGAGCATTTGTCTGAGTTTTACAATACTGTCAATTATATCTCCTTTGTCAGATTTTTCCAATATGCAATTATGTATTCTAAACAAATCATCAAGCATTTCAGTTGACCACCAACTATAAAACATGGAACAAGTCAATTATGCCCTCATTTGTACAACCATATTCAGAAGCAAAACTGAAGTATCTAATGTTGCAATGACAATACTAAATGAAATGCAATGAAGTTCAACAATTATAGAAACAATCATTCACAAATAAGTAGGAACAAGAAATCAAAAACTTTTCTTCTACAATGCATATTGATAAATTCAAGACTGAATAAGCATGTGTTAGCTATCTACTGTGTGCATCAGACATATATGCAACCCTAAGTCACAAATACATGTGCAAAGGGCAGGGCACAGTCATCATCTTTGCACAGGGTGGGGAGTGATGGTAGGAGAGCAAGGCTAACACCAAAGAAGTGAGCATGTGTGAATAAAAAACACATGTATCTATTAGAGTATACAGTGCTCAAGGCCAGTAACAAGAGATGTATAGCTTTCAACAGTACTGTTTAGAGCACTTGCACACATGTGAGGTGGTATGGGCAAGTAAATTTTTTTTCAATGCATGTGTGTCTGTATGAACACAATCAAGTACTGTGCTAACACTACATCCTGGTATTTCAGACAAGTGTGAGCCATGCATGCTACAGTAGTCAGTTCAGCATCATTGGTCCTGACCACAAAAAACACATCTGCCAGGAGTTGCACTGCTACTTCAATGGCCCTGGCTAGAAGTCATGGTGCTATCTGAATACGAGCGATATCTGCTTGCCTAGCCCTCCTTATGACTATGCCCATGTCCCTGTGGTCTGCCACATTTGGGTGTGGACACCTCAATCACTGATGGAGCAGTGGATGCAGTATCACTACAGGAGCAGAATCTTGCACAGCCATGTCTGCTAATGTCAGATTATGTAGCAGCCCTTGGGCCATGTGGATGTCCACCCTCCCCAACAGATGTTCCATCACAGACACTACCCAATCCAGTGTGTTGTTCATCTTGTCCAAGGAGGTGCCCACATGGATCAGGGAGTCCACACACATCATAATGCATGACGTTTAGTAGTTACACTATCTTTTCTGAGGCCCTGGTGGAATGTACATGTGCTTCTACTATGTCCCTACACATACATATGGTGGCACCTAATGACACACCAGCATCAGGAGGAGGCGGGACAGCAGGCCTCCTCCAAGTAACCCTACCAACCCTCCTGTGTGATACCACACCATCACGATGGCTAAGCGGTGAAGCTAACAGCTCTGCAACTGGAGTAACCACACTACTCAGATCAACTGTATCACCCTCAACCTGTCCTATATCAAAGGCCTCCATGTTATGGGTATGAGTAGGCATACTGACTGTGTCTGAAATATGGGCAGGGATTGCTGGATCCACAACCTCAGTGTCAGATTGACCCTCTGCACCCCCAGTCTGTGCCTCTTCATTGCAGCTATCATCATCAGAGGCTATCAATACTCCGACATCAGATTGTAGGAGTTCCACAGTGCCACTCACAGGATCACATATGATAACAATAAATAAACACAACAAAGAAAGAAACAGGGAATACATATGATCACATATTTTCCTTATGCAAAAGGTATGTTAAACTCTAAGAGATGCTAAAGCAACATGAATTTTAATCATATATTAACCTGAATCTACCTTATATAAGTAATAACAATAACAAAATGTGTACTTAACATGTACAGGTCAGCTGGCAGCCTGCAATCCAGATGTCCATGCATGTGAGGAAAGGTAAGAAAAGGGAAATAAATGAAAAACAGCTAAGTATTACAATGCAAATGAAACAAGAAAAAGAAAGCAATCTCCTTTCACATGTGCAGATTAAAAAGGTTCTCGTACAAAAATGTAGTGAAAAGTTGGACTCCCCCAACACCATATTTCTCTGTGATTGTGTCGTCTGACTCACACTTATCTTTGACTCTCTTTCTCTCTCTCTCTCTCTCTCTCTATATATATATATATATATATATATATATATATGTGTGTGTGTGTGTGTATATCAAACATCTAAGATATATGCATATACAAATATAACAATAGCACTTGCATTTTGTATACTTGGAAATTCTGCTTGTGACACTCTGAGTCTGTCGTCCACATCTGTACCAACATCAAGGATTCTGTGAGAACCCTCTGTTGAGCTATCTGGATCTCTGACAGTGGACAGGAACTCCTCTATCTGAGGCAGACCGAGCACTTATACCTCTCCCTAACAGAAAAACTCCATGGTGATGTAAGGCCTGGATAATTACCTCATTTACTGCATCATTGTATAGTGGCTTGCAGAGTCCAGATTTCTTCTTGGGTGCCATATCCTTGTATGAGATGAAAAAGAAAACAGACACATAATTAAGTATATAATACACAGACAGGATGACTATGAACTAAATTAACTATAAATGCATGCATCTATCATGCACATGACAATTTAAAAGTTAAAATGCCCAGTGACTGAATACAAGAACATCCCAACACAACATTTTTTATAAATCAAATATCACCAATAATCTATAACAGTTTTGTAATGCAGACAACCCAGGTTTGGTTGTGTAATACACTGCAGCATAAAAATAAATATTCACATTGTAGCATTTGAGATATATGGCAACTGTTATAAGTGCCATCTCCACTGCTTTGGAGGAAAGTCAAGTAGAACTTCACAAACATAACACATTTTTCTTTCTGCTAACATGGATAAAAATGCCACATCTTTGTACAAAGTTATAATACACTCATCGGCAATAACTATTCAAGCAACAATTAAATAAAACCTAAAAAATATAGTTCATGTAGCACTCTGTATCATTCTTTTTATAAAGCAGACATGACTATGAGAAAAGAAAGGGATAAAGAAAATCCATTAAAATAAAAATTGCTTTTGCATATCCAGTGCAATTCACCTTTTAATGCTGCACTAAAAGCATTATGTAAGAAATAGCAACATACCTTGACAATACAGCAGTGCAGAAAGTAAATAATTCTCCAAAAATTGTGTTTATTTAGAAGTGTTGAGCTCTCTGGATCCAAACAGTCTCCAAACTATGATACAAGTGCATTAGCTACATGATTACCTTTACATAATGCAGAGTCTACCCTGTGAGCCCTGTGAGTATGCAAATAATGCAGTTTGGTAGTCTGTTCCAAGCATCAGCTACTCTGTCAGAGAACCAATTAGTACACTTCTCATTCCTATAGAATCTTCTACATAGGTTATCTGACGATTCTCTAGTACTTTTTGATAACCCCAAACATTCCCAGAGGTAGTTGTCCCTAAATGCCCTATATACCTGAATAAGATCTCCTCTTAAATATCTGTAAGAGACACTGTACAAGTTCAGATATTTTAGTCTTTCAAAATAACTTAGATTTTCACATCCATGGATGCCTTTAGTATATTTCCACTGTACTCTTTCCAGTTTATTCATGCTTGTATTCCTATAGGGTTTCCATATTGTTATTCCATACTCAAGTTTGGGTCTAATGAAATTAACAAACAATAACTTCATTATGTTTGATTTCCTAGACTTTATAAATCTTTTTATACAACCTATAGTTCTATAATTATCATTAGCCAATTGGTTGATATGATTAGAAAAACTCATAGCTGAATCTACCCATATACCCAGGTCCTTAAATGAGTCTACAGTTTAAATCACTGTGTGCTGTATTAAATATTCACCTTTCAGTTTATGTCTCCCAAATCTCATATGCTTAGTTTTTGATGTATTTATCAACATATTATTCTCCTGTGCCCAAATGGTCGATTTAGTCAAATTATTTTGCAGACATGCTTATCTGTAACACTTGTAATCAGTTTACCCAGTTTCAGGTCGTCAGCATATAGACTGTAGAACACCTCAGATGAAAAAGTAAGGTCTGAAAGATACAATCTAAACAAGTAAGGGCCTAGTACAGAGCCCTGTGGGACACCTTGACTGTAACCAAGGATTTCACCTGTCCAGTTGGTGTGTGATACTTGCCATGTCCTATTTGTAAGCCATGCAGCTATCCATCTTATCAACAGTACATCAATACCTAGTTGTACCAATTTATTGATCAGTGTTTTGTGCATGACCCTGTCAAATGCTGAAGTTAAATCTATATAAATCACATCACAGCACAATTTTTCACTCATAGCTGTTATTATATTGTTAATAGAACATCATGTTATAGGTGATAATATATCTATTTTAAACATATGCATGTTGATATATTGTTTCAAGTCCCAGCCTATCTAGTTCTGACAATAACTTATCCAGTATTACCTTCTCCATTATTTTCCACAACTTGAAAGTAGACTTAAGGGTCTATATGATTCTGGGTTTCTCCTACTCCCCTTTCCCTTAAAGAGAGGTTTAATAAGTGCATGTCTCCAATCTTGAGGAATCTCCCCATATTTATATGACCTAGTGAATAATAGATGTAATGGCAGTGTAAATTTTTGATTAAGTGTTCTCAGGTCATTGTTACTTATTCCATCTCCTCCCTGCGCTTTGTTTGGATCCAGTTTGCACTGTTCTTTTTCAATATAATCTAATTTGATTCCAGTATCTGGGGTTACCTGGATGTCACTAGGACAACTTACCACCCCTTTTGTGGAGCCAAACTGTTTTGCATAAGATTTTGTAAATATATCTATAATCTGTTGTGTCTGAGAATAAATTTTAGCATCTGCACACAGTTTATCAATTTGTGTATCTTTACTCCTTCAACATCTTATGTTTCTATAAAAATGTTTCCTGTTATGCTGAATATCTTTATATACATTTTCTTCAAATGCGTAATCTGTTTGTCCAGCTCGTTTATTTCAGTTTTCAAAGTTGTATTTCAACCTCTCTTCCATTTCTTATATTTTTTTGTCTCTCACCTTAATCAGGTATCTTGTTCTTATGGAAATATACCCCCCTGATGTTGTGTGCCTAGATCCTGATGTTATACATTTTTTTTTACTTTTTGCACTCAAACAATTTATCTTTCAAAACTTTCCACATTCCATCTGCAGTTTTTCCACCGAACACCTCACTCCAGTTAGTTTTATATAGTAACTGTTTTGCTTCAATATAATCTGTAATTAACCTTCTGTGCATTGGCTTAGATTTCAGTTTGGCAGAATTATCTAGCAACAAGTTAACCTTTATGACACCATGATCAATGCACATTAATGGTGGTAAAACTTGACTTGAAGTTACAGTAATTTCTTTGGGAACACAAACAATATCTAGTATATTCCGTCCTCTGGTGGGTTTTTTACAATCTGAAACATTTGTTGTTCCTGAATATACTCTGTGAATAATTTCTTTACTAACGTTGTTGAATCAATATTATACAACCCCCCCATTAATATTCAAAAACGTGCACGCTGATTGGTCAGCGTGCATGTTGTAAATCAGAGTTATAGTAATGGAAAAACGTCCGGTCGCCCGGACTTTTTCCATTACTATAACTCTTTTTTCTCACTGTTTCGCTATGTTAATCGAGTTTAACTCAGTTTAACGAGATTCTCCATTGCTTTTTTAAAGCTGTCTCGCTATGTTAAACTCCTTTAACATAGCGAGACAGTTTGTAAAAAGCAACGGAGATCTTGCTTTCTCCGTTGCTTTTTTCAAAACTGTCTCGCTATGTTAAATGGGTTTAACATACCGAGACAGCTTTAAAAAAGGCAACAGAGATTCTCCGTTGCTTTTTTTAAAGCTGTCTCGCTATGTTAAGCCCATTTAACATAGCAAAACAGTTTGTAAAAAGCAATGGAGATCTTGCTTTCTCCATTGCTTTTTTCAAAACTGTCTCGCTATGTTAAATGGGTTTAACATACCGAGACAGCTTTAAAAAAGGCAACGGAGATTCTCCGTTGCTTTTTTAAAAGTTGTCTCGCTATGTTAAACCCATTTAACATAGTGAAAACAGTTTGTAAAAGCAACGGAGAACTTGCTTTCTCCATTGCTTTTGCCCACAGTTCTGATGTACTGCGTAGGCATACGCATGTGCAGTACATCAGAACTGCCGCAGAATACCAGACAGCTGCGGAAGGGCAGCAAGGAGGCATTATACAATGCCATTATTTAAAAAAAGTAATTATTTTTTTTTCTTAAATAATGTCATTGTATAATAGCAATAACCCACCTCTGGGTGTGGGTAATGCTGGATTTACCCACTGTTGGCTTTGTTTGGCTACTCGGGCTTCGCCCTCGTGACCAAACCATGCCAACCGTGGGTAAATCCAGCATTACCCACACCCAGGCGTGGGTTATTGCTATATTATTCCAGTCTGTTTCTGTTAAATTTAAGTCCCCAGCTAATATTATTCTTCCCTCCTGTGTTTCATGTAAGAAATGTATGAATTCCTCTATGTCATCTGCACTTGACTGTGGTGGTCTGTACACTCCAACAATTGTTATATGTTCCAGGGTTGTCTTTATTGTCAGAGTTGCACAGTCTATAGTATTGGTGTTATCACTGAACATGTAATAATTACAAGTCTCATAGCTATCTTTAATCCCTATCATAACACCTCCACCTGATTTTTTTGTTAGAATGTCTGCTATAGTACTGGTTTCCAGTCATTCTTCTTTAACCATGTTTCACAAACTATAACAACATCAATTTTCTGGGAACGTAGCAAATTTTCTAATAATAAAACTTTATTATTAATGCTCCTAGCATTAACAACCATCAGAGATGCATCAAGTGTTGCTAACTGTGAACTGTTACATTCTCAACCTGGCAAAAATCCTGGCTAGTGTTTGTCAAATATTGCAAAATATCTGCTGCAAAAATTCTCTTCCTTGATCCAGACAAATGCACACCATCCTGTCTGAACACGTGTGCCCAAAAGAATGCTTGGATGTTCTACACATTTCCATTTTTTAAAACAGGACATTTTTTCCATGAGGTGTTTATCCAAAAAATATTTTCATTCACAGTGACCTGACTATCTTTTCTATAGGTGATTTGTGAAAAATATGTCCTAACACCAATACAAGCTATACTATCTAGGAGGGCTGTCAGTTCCAGACTAACATTCAGAGAATCTTTGTTGGTGACATCATTTGTACCAACATAAATAAAAACAGATCCTGTTTTTATTAAAGGATCTTGTCTAAACATGAGATCTTAGTTAGCAATGACTACCCATATCTAGGAGGGTCACAGGTGAAATCCCCTGCAGGAATTTACAGTTTACCATCCAGTCATCCTTGCTACGCTTAAACAGGATCATAGCAGGGTTTTGTTTGATGTGAACCGGTAGCCTGTTCCAGAGGAGTGGCAACCTGGAACAGGTGAACCTTGTTACATTTGCGGATGTGCAGCATTTTCATTAGGTTTGGATCCGAGATAGCTCTGTCGGCCAGGCAGAAGTCTCCTCTAAGTGGTCTGTATGCTATTGAGTACAGTGACAGTGACTTCAGTTTGCCAGTGTATGACATGTGCTGGAGACTCTGAATTTTCTTAGTTAGAGATCTCTGAGGTCTCTCAAGTTGCTGCAGTTGCCTGGTAAGGTACATACTAAAAGGATCATTGTACTCAATTACTGGTCTGATGAGGATCAAGTACAGGGGTGTTATGACCTGTTTTGCTCTTGAGACAATGCCTTTGCTAATGAGGTGTGTGATGTAGAATGCCTTCCTTAGCACAGTAGACACATGGTGGTCAAAGTTTAAGCTACAATCAACTTGCATTTCCAAGTCTCTCACTACTGAGTTGTTACTTAGGTTATTATTATTTATATGATGGTCTGCAGAGATATCGTTTTAACCAAAGGGGATGATAATGCATTTTTTAGCACTGAGTCTGAGTCCATGGCTTTGGCACCAATCACTGTTTTTTGTAAGTCCCTCTTAAAGTATATCAACATCATTTGGGGAATCAGTGACTGCACCTACTTTGCAGTCATCAGCAAACTTAGTGAGCCACAGCCCCTATGTTTTGGCCTGAAAGTCTGAGAAGTATATTCCAAACAGTAGGGGGTGCAGCACTGGCCCCTGTGGAAATCCACTGGTGACAGGTCTGCTTGTTGAGTTAAAGTCCCCAACTTTGACTGACTGTGATCTGTTGGTGAACCAGTCTGCAGCCCACCTGATGACATAAGGGTTGATATTCAACTGGGAGAACTTATCAATGATGCCTGAATGTGGGATTGTGTCAAAGGCCTTGGCTAAGTCAAGGTAGGCTATGTGCACAGATTTGCCTTCGTCTATGGCTGTGGTGATGTTTTTGAAGAAGTCCACCAGGTTTAATAGGCATGACCATTATTGCTTGTATTTCTGCACTTGCTAACAGTTATCGCTGTTTTTGCTGATGAATTCTTCATTTTTACCTGTTTTTAAACCTCTGCATTTAAATTGTGCTCTGGGCACTTGTACTGTGTAGCATAGACCAGCCACAGATTCTACTGTGTCTAGTTCTGCTTGTATTTGAATTGAGCACTAATCTCCAGCAAACTCTTTCTATAGAGGGCCCTCTGTACCCTTGTGGCAGGAGGTGTGTGGCTAGAGACCCATCCATTGAAACTAGTTGGTATAGGGCTCTGTTCTGAGCTTTTGATTGGCTATTTTGCCCATTAGTAAGGTTTTTTTTCATTTATTTTAAAAGCCCTGCATTTGCACAGGTTTGCACTTGTTTAAACAAAGCTCCACCGAGTTAGGCAACCAGCCAGTACTCTGCTATTTGCATCTGAGCCATCCAAGGCTTACAACTAAATATAAGACCATTATTGCTTGTACTTCTGCACTTGCTAACTGTTATCACTGTTTTTAAATACTGCATTTTTACTGTAATTTGTGCCTGTTTTCCAACCTCTGCATTTAACTTGTATTCTGGGCACTTGTACTGTGTAGATTAGACTAACCACAGATTCTGCTGTGTCTAGTTCTGCTTGTATTTGAATTGAGCACTAATCCACAACAGACTTTTTCTGGAGAGGGCCCTCTGCACCTATATGGCAGGAAGTGTGTAGCTAGAGACCCATCAGTTGAAGCTCATTGATCTAGGACTCTGTTCTGAGCTTTTGATTGAGAGAAAAATTGCACAGGACACTAAGGATAATCACAAGGCTTTCTTTAGTTATGTTAGGAACCTGGGTGGGAATTCCCAGATATGCTCAGAATTAGTCCAAAATGACAAAAAAATACACCGAACCCACAGACATTGCCAACATCCTAGCTGACAGGTACAGCACAAACCCCCCCCACCAAAAGGGCAAATATCTATCCCAGCAGAGTGCTGCCCCCCCTGACATCTCAGATGCTCAGGTAAGAGCCGCCCTCTCCAAAGTAAAAAACACAGCTTCAATGGGACCAGACGGTGTCCCGGGCTGCATCCTACATGAACTCCAAGAAGAGATAAACCCAAACATAAAACTACTGTTCAATCTCAGCCTTACTACAGGATATGTACCCAAAGAGTGGCGTACAGCAACAGTGGTCCCTCTCCACAAAGGTGGTGCCTCAACGGATCCTGGAAACTATCGCCCTATAAGCCTGACTAGCTTGGTCTGCAAAGCTATGGAAAGGATCATCATGGACCTCATAAATAAAGATATTGGGGACCTACAGACACTGGATGCTACCCAGTTCGGCTTTGTTAAGGGCAGATCCTGCCTCTTAAACCTGGTCGATTTCTTTGAAACAGTCACCAAGGCCATTGACGAGGGGAAGGTGGCCCACACAGCCTACCTGGACCTTGCAAAAGCCTTCGATACAATACCCCACTCGGGCATTATAGATAAGCTCACCAGCTTAAATATAAACCCCTATGTCACTAGATGGGTTGCAAACTGGCTCAAGGACAGAACCCACATGGTTAGAATTGCTGGAGCCATGTCAGACTCCAAACCAGTTACAGGTGGCATCCCACAAGGCTCAGTCCTGGGACCTCTCTTGTTCTGTATATATTTCTCGGAGGTACAGGCCAACACGGAAGGACTGTGGCTGACCAAGTTCGCAGATGACTGCAAACTGGGTGCCATAATCGACTCTCCAGCTGACACAAGCATCCTCCAAAAGGGCCTCATAGAAACAGACAACTGGTGCCAGAGCCAAGGCCTCAAGCTAAATGCCAAAAAGTGTATAGTCATCCCCTTTGGCAAAAATAAAGTGCCCACAAATTACCACATAGGTGGTAATCCATTAAGTACAGAAGAAGTAATTAGGGACCTGGGGACCCAAGTTGATTGCAATCTCTCATTTGACAACCACGTGGCCAAAGTGGTTAGAAAAACATTTTATATAGCCCACCTAATCATGAAGGGATTCACATCTAGATCAGGGGAGGTCATCATGCCTCTTTACTCATCCCTCATCAGGCCCATAATTGAGTACAATGCCCCTTTTGGGATGTACCTTACCAGACACCTGCAGCAACTGGAAAGACCCCAAAAGTACCTCACCAAGAGGATCAAAGGGCTCAAACAGATGCCATATGCTGCCCGGTTAAAGAAACTCCAGCTCTACTCAGTGGCATACCGCCTGCTCAGAGGCGATCTGTGCCTGACATATAAAGCCATGTCCAACCCGGAATTAATGGACATGCTGCACCTCAGAAAATCCAAATCCCATCGAGCTATGCACTCGAGAGACTTGAACCTCAGCACTGAAATAAATAGGACATGCTGGAGGGACAGATTCATAACCCAGAGGCTCCCTTCACTCTGGAATAAAATCCCAGTCCAGGTTAGGCAGAGTCCCTCATTGACTCTCTTCAAGAGGAATCTTGATGAGTGGATGGGAGATTGTAGGTTTACCCCGGGTATCACTTCTGTGTCACTGTTAGACAGAGGCACAGTATACTAACCTCGAAAAAGGGCATAGCAAAATTAATTTAAAATGAGTGTCGAAAGCCAAACACACTCTGGCTAGGCTTATAAATGCCCTAGGGCAGATAGCCTAGTATGAACCTATGAACCTATTTAGCCCACCAGTAGAGTTTTTCATTTATTTTCAATGCTCTACGTTTGTGAGGGATTGCGTGACATGCACTGTCTTGCACTATTGTGCACTAAGGTGCAGTTGAGATTATTGTTGGTGGCTATAGGAGCAAATTTCTGTGCATTAAATTTTCCCTTAGCTGTAGTCAGTTCTCTAGTGGGACATTTTTACGGTTGTCCTTCCCTATCGGTCTACAGATCTGTACAACCTCTAAGCTACCCTCTCTAGTTCTTCTCATCTGTAACAGTGGACTACCCTCTCACAAGATCTCCAACTGGTCATTTCTAGTCAATCCCTGTTACCAACCACACCTTTTGTCTAGCACTATGGAAGGACAATACCCCACCATTTCTCCTGCATACCTGGTCAAATTAGGCATCCTGGGACAATGTAGTAATTGCCTCATGTACACTGACAGAACACGTCTTTTATGATACTCCAACTCAATATGTGAGAGATGCAGCTACAGAAAAAACATAAAATCAAAGCTCCCTCATTCACCAGTCAGTATACCTAACCCTAAGCAGGTTGTTAACACTCACATCTCACCACCCTCACCTACCTTGCAACCAACACATAACCCCAAATATGCGGAGCTCCTCTCTAAAAGCCTACCCAAAGCACAGAGCCCTCCCAAACACAAGCACACCACACATAGTCCACTTGCAGATAAACACAGTACACATAAAAACACACATGCCAGTGTCTCACCATTAAGCCGCTAAGGCATAACACAAAACCAAATGTATCAGGATCCAACACATAACACTTGCACTCAGGTCACTCAACAACAGGTACAAATATGACTCTGTCATTGTACATGTGGATGTGAATGACTTGAGACGTACCCCCCTGGACTACATGAAAAGAGACATGGAGGAGCTCTTGGATAATGAAGTCCAGGCGAGTATGACCCTAGCCCTGAGCAGCATCCTACCATCACCCAGAATGATACCACAATATAAGCAGAAAATGATTGATTTCAACAATTGGCTAAGTTTTTGGTGTCATTCTAAGGGGATCCAGTATCTGTCTGCCTGGGATGACATGATTGACAGACCTCAATGCTTTGCCAGAGATGGCCTGCATCTGTCACCCCTGGGCTTCCGGATACTAGCCAAGGCTCTTGCCACCCCTATAGTGCCTTTTTAGGTGGTGTTCCAAAGACCAAATTACCACCATAACAGCTACAAACGAAATGCAAACTGAGGGTCATGTTGCTCAATGCTAGAAGTCTAAATCTCAAAATGCACTTGCTCGAGGCACTGCTTAAAATGGAGAACATTGACATTTGTGCTGTAACAGAGACCAGGTTCAAGGCAGCAGAAAGCACCCCAGCACTATCAGGCTATATCTCATTCCACACCTTTCGGCCGCAGAACTTAGACCAAAGGTCCAAAGGCAGTGGTGTTTCCATATTCATAAATGATGCGCACACCTCCAGACTGGTAGCCCAACATAATGCATCAGAGATACTTCAGGTGCAGCTAACACTGAGTAAGAGAACAATTCAGGTAGCCTGCTATAGGTCCCCAACCATGTCCCAAGACTCGCACTCCATGTTCCTAAGCACCCTGGAGAATATCAGGGTCCTACCTAACACTCTCTTACTAGGTGACTTCAACTACCCCTCCAGTAACTGGGTAAACTTCTCATGTACCAATACCCTTGCCCAACATTTCCTGGAGTTTATTAATTCCAATGCCCTGGACCAGCTCGTTCTTGCCCGCACTAGAGGTAGCAACATCCTTGACCTGGTCATTACTAACATGGGTGACTGTTGCTCAACCCCCCCCCCCCCAGCAAAGGTAACCACCATGAAAAACTTCTCCAAAGCTAACTTTGAGATCCTAAAAACAGAGGTTGCTAACTTCACCCATGCAAATGGAGAATAGTTGCGTGACTGCAGAATCATACACCAATGCACTGTACGAGCACATACACAAATGCATGGATCTCGCCATACCCAATAGAACCAAGACATTCTCCTCCAAAAAAAGGAAGCTAATCTGGTGGTCACCTGCATAAACAAACTATAAAACAGAAGGAGGAAACTGATGGAATAAAGTGAAGTCCCAAGAATGGAAAAACTCCCTTATCTGCCTCAACAAAAAATTGAAATCCCTCATCAAATCCTCTAAAGCTAGGTATGAAAACAGAATTGCAGCAGATGGTAAAGACAACAACAAGGCCTTCTACAGTTATGTAAAGAATCTCCACAGCAATACCCAGATTTGCTCTGAGCTACTGCACAATGGTACCTAATATACCAAGCCAGCAGATATTGCCAGTATCCTGCCCGACAGATTCAGTGCCAACTTTACCCCCTCTCCCCCCCAAAGGACCAATCACAATACCAGTAGATTGCCAGGCACCCAGTATTATTGATCCACAGGTTAAAACAGCACTGTCCAAGGCTAAGAATCCAGCTTCTGTGGGACCTGACAATATCCCCGGCTGTGTTCTACATGAACTACAGAGTGAACTGGCACCTCACCTATGTACCCTGTTCAATCACAGCCTCACCTCAGGCTTTGTCTCTGCCAAATGGTGCACTGCTACAGTAATACCTCTCCACAAAGGAGGAATGACTACAGACCCTGGGAACTATTGCCTCATTAGCCTGATGAGTCTGATATGCAAAGCTATGGAATGCATTCATGGACCTAATAAACAAGGATATAGGGAATCTCCAACTCTGGATCCCACACAGTTTGGTTTTGTGAAGGTTAGATCATGCCTGCTCAACTTGGTTGACTTCTTTGAGTCAGTCACCAGAGCTATGGATGAAGGCAAGGTGGCCTAGGCCAAGGCTTTTGATGCCATTCCCCACTCAGGAATCATGGAAAAACTCACTAAGCTTGGCATCAACCCCTATATCACTAGGTGGGTTGCAAATTGACTCACAGATAGAACCCACAGTGTGAAAGTAGCTGACTCCAAGTCAGACTGCTGATTAGTCATGAGTGGAGTCCCACAGGGTTCGGTCCTGGGTCCTCTTCTGTTTGGTATCTACTTCTCTGAAGTCCAGGCCAACATGAAGGGACTCTTTCTGACAAAGTTCACAGACAATTGCAAGTTGGGGGCTATTATCAACTCCCCATGTGATGTTGACATCCTACAGAATGGCCTCACTTTGAACAACGACTGGTGTCAGAACCATGGCCTTAAGCTCAATGCTAAAAAATGTGTCGTCATCCCCTTTGGGAAAAACCCGGTTCCCATGAATTACCAAATTGATGGTAGTCCACTGAACACAGAAGATGTTATAAGAGATCTGGGAACACAGGTTGACAGCAACCTCTCTTTTGATCACCACAATGCCACTGTGGTCAGAAAGTCCTTCTATGTGGTACATCTCATTACTAAGGGTTTTGCATCCAGGAAGAAAGAGGTCATTGTCTCCCTCTACTCTTTCCTCATTAGGCCATTCATCAAGTACAATGCCCCATTTGGCATGTACCTCACTAGACACCTGCAACAACTGGAGAGGCTGCAAACGTATCTCATAAAGAGGATCCTAGGCCTTAAACACTTGTCCTATATGGACAGACTCAAAAAAACTGCAGCTATTCTCTGTCTCATATCGTCTACTTAGTCTCATATCTCTGCTTGACTTACAAAGTCATATCTGACACAGCTCTGGTAGAAATGCTATATCTAAAGAAATCCCAATCCCTCTGCACCACATGCTCTAGAGACTTCAACCTCATTACCACAATTAACAGAACATGCTGGAGGGACAGGTTCATAACCCAGAGACTGCCCATGCTATGGAACAGACTTTTCATACATGTCAAGCATAGCACCTTGCTGACCCTCTTCAAGAGAAATTTTGATGAGTGGATGGGAAACAGAAAATTCACCCCAGGAATAACACCAGTGGCTCTACTCGACAGATGCACTGGGAACTAAAGTCAGGTGGCACTATGCCAGGGTAATCCTATGGCTAGGCTTGTAAAGGCCCCACGACCATTAGCCTAGTACACACCTATGAACCTATGAACCTACTAGTCATAGGTGATTCTATCGTGAGGCACAATGATGTGCCACTCACCAGGTTAGATAAGGAGAAGGTCACGGTTAGCTGTCTGTCTGGCGCCAGAATCTGGAACATCACACACGCACTCAAGTCTGTCATCAGTAAGTACTGTTATGACTCTGTCATAGTACATGTTGATATGAACGACTTGAAATGCACCAATCTGGATTATATGAAGAGAGATGTGACTGAACTCTCTGATTATGTGTGTCCCAGGCAGGTATGCCCCTAGCCTTAAGCAGCATACTACCCTCACCTAGGATGATGCTGCAATACAGGCAAAAAATTATTGACTTCAACAATTGGTTTAGTTTTTGGTGTCAGTCTAAGGGAATCCAGTTCCTGTCAGCCTGGGATGATATGGTTGATAGACCTCAATGCGTTGCCAGAGACAGTCTTCCCCTCTGATTTTGGCTTCTGGCAAAGGCTCTTGCTTCCCGCCGTGCCTTTTTTAGGCAATGTCACAAGTACAAAATTTCCAACATCAATTGTTCCTTAAAAATCAACATCAGGGTCATGCTGCTAAGTGCTTGGAGTCTAAGCCTAAAACTCCACTCACTGGATGCTGATGTCTGTGCTGTCACAGAAACCTGGTTCAAGGCTGATGAAAGCACCCCAGCCATAGTGGGTTACAATGCCTTCCACTCGCTCAGACTCTCAAAAGAGAGAGTGGGAAATCCAAAGGAGGAGTAGCAATTTTTTTATTAAAGACAAATACTCCTCAAGATTGGTAAGACTAAATGAGTCCCTCAAACTACTCCAAGTACTACTCTTGGTAGATAAAACTCCACTCCAAATTATCACCAGTTATAGGACCTCCACCATGAACCAGGACACCCACAATGCCTACCTGGGCCTCCTCGAGTCCCTCAGTATACCACCAAACACCCTGGTTTTGGGAGACTTCAACTACCATCAATAAATTGGTCTAATTATATCTGTACCAATGCACTCGCCCAGATATTCTTTAACTTTGTAAGCTCTAATGCCCTGGCCCAGTTAGTGGACACCCCCACTAGGGGTTCAAACATTCTGGCTCTAGTACTTATGAACATGACTGATCATTGCAACACCTAAAATGTGCGGTCATCAGTGAGATCTGACCACAGGTCAGTCACACTAGAAGTAACAATAGCATCTGACCCTCCCCCAAACTAGAACTAGACTAAAAAGTTTCTCCAGAGCAAAGTATAATATCTTACAAGATGATATTACTAGTTTCATAGCTCCTACCCCTACTGATGGCAAAGATACCTATGCCGAGGTTTATACCAAAGACATGTGTAAACACCTTCAGTTACATTGACTCAGCTGTACCCTACAGGATAAAAGTAAGTTCCTCACATAAGAACAAACCTGTTTGATGGCACTCCAGCATAAACATACTATATAACAGGAGAAGAAACTGCTGTCTAAAAGCAGTAGGAAGATGGACCCCAAACTCAAAGAACTTCCTCCTCAGCCTAAATAAGCAAATAAGACACCTAGTAAAAAAATCCAAAACCGAATATGAATCTAAATTGGCCACCCTAACCAAGGGTAACCATAAAGCATTCTTTGGCTATGTCTGCAACCTCAAAGGAAAATCCCAGATTTGCATAAAACTTGTTGAAAATGGCACAACATATACTGAACCTGGTGATATTGTTAACCAGCTGGCAGACTGGTTCAGTGAAAACTTTTCTTCCCATCTCCACCCAATATACCACAAGATGGGTCTATATTATGTGATCGAACAGTCTACTCTTCAAACACATAATCATCGAGAAATATACAGCAAATGCTATAAACAGCGAATGGCCACGTCTGTGAATTTTTTTCTTAGGGAAAAAATTCATGTGGCGGTAAAAAAAAAAAAAATTAATACATTAATCAAGTGGGGGTCTGTTCGCCCCCCCCCCCCTCCCCAACTAAATATACCAACTCCAAGATTGGTCTACATTGAAGAAAAGGGCAATTCCAGATAACGGCCAAGTGAATTTTTTCCAAATAAAAAATTTGAGGACGTGGCCATTCACCGTTTACAATGTTCGTTGTATATTTGTCGATGATTATGTGTTTGAAGAGTAGACTCTTTGATCACATAATTTAGACCCTCACAAGACATCTCTCCTACATGTCTTCCCCCAGAGATCTCTAAGAAGCAGGTCCTTAATGCCCTTTCCAAGGTTAAGAACATGGCCTCTACAGAACCAGATAACATTCCTGGCTGCATCCTAAATTGCTTAAAGCAAGAGTAAGCTGTACCTCTCAGTATCCTCTTTAATCACAGTCTAAGTACTGGGTATGTTCCTACAGATTGGAAAACTGCCACTGTCATCCCCCTCCACAAAGGGTGTTCTTCTGCTGACCCTAGGAATTACTGATCTATAAGTGTGACCAGCCTCATATGCAAGGCCATGGAGAGAATCATTATGGACCTTATCAACAGGGATATGGCAGACCACCAAAAACTAAACCCATCCCAGTTTGGTTTTGTCAAAGGGAGATTGTGCCTACCAAACTTGGTGGACTTCTTTGAGACAGTAACCAAAGCCAAGGATGAAGACAAAACCATGCATACTGCCTATTTAGACCTAGCAAAGGCCTTCAACACCATTCCCCACTTAGGTGTTATTGATAAACTTATCCAACTAAACATAAACCAGTATATTGTCAGGGAAACACAGGCCAAAACAAAGGGCATGCAGCTAACAAATTTTTCAGATGACTGCAAACTGGGCTTGGTCATTGAATCCCCCAGTGACATTGTACACCCTCCAAGAAGGTCTTACTCAAAAAAAAAATGATTGGTGCCAAAGTCATGGGCTAAAGTTAAATGATAAAAAGTGCATCATCATCCTGTTCAGCAAGGGAGATGTCCCTGCAAAGTACCACATTAACAACAACACCTTAACTACCCAAACCATGGTAAGAGACCTGGGCACACAGGTCGACAGCAACCTCTCCTTTGACCATCATGTTTCCAACGTGGTAAGGAAAGCCTTTTATGTTATCCATCCCATCAATAAAGGCATTGTCTCCAGAAAAAAAGAGATTATAACCCCCCCTGTACTCCTCCCTTATCCGACCAATTATAGAGTACAATGCACTCTTTGTTATGCACCTTGCCAGGCAACCCCAACCATTGGAGAGACCTCATAGGTACTGTACAAAGACAATTGAAGGTGTGCAACACCTGTCCTATGCTGATAAACTAAAATCCATGTCACTATACTCTGTGTCATACAGACCACTCAGGGGTGATCTCTGCCTGGCCTATAGGGCAACCATGGATCATGTCCTGATGGAAATGATACACATTAGCAAGACAAATGGTACTTGCTGCACCTGCTCTAGTGTCCTCAACATGAGAAGTGATATTAATAGGACCTGCTGGAGACAAAGTTTCATCTCCCAGAGTCTCTCCCTACTCTGGAATAAACTTCAAATCCTAGTAAAACAGAGCCCTTCACTGACCCTTTTCAAGTGTAATCTGGATAATTAGATGGGGAATCACAAATTCACCCCTGGGATTTCACCTGCGTCCTTTCTGGACAGGGGCAGCAGGTGAGTCAGGTCTACTAATAGCACCATTACAAGAGGGAAAAAACTTGGCTAAGCTTGTAGGGACCTCAGGGCCATTAGTCTAGTAACCTCCTATGATCCTATGATCCTATGACCTGCTTTTGACAAAACAAAACTGTCAGATCAAGGGTTTGGAGATCACCTATATCCTAATTTATAAGGTCCATAATGATTCGTTCCATGGCCTTACAGATAAGGCTGGCTAAGCCTATGGATCTGTAGTTCTCAGAGTCTGTTGCTGTACTCCGTTTATGAAGGAGGATGGCTGCTGTACTCCATTCAGCAGGGACAAAACCAGTACTCAGACTGTGGTTGAAGATAGTACCTAATGGAGTTGCTAACTCGTGTTTTAGAACATTTAAAACTCAACTGGGATGCCATCTGGACCCATAGAGGCTTTGTTTTTGGCCTTGGAAAGAGCATTAATGACTTGCTCTTTGGAGTTGCAAGGTAGGAGAGATGTAGAGGGAATGCTTTGTGGAATGTTTGGAGGGGAGAGGGGGTGAAATGTTTGCCAAACCTGCCAGCTAATAGGTTAGCTATTTTCACAGGATCAGTGTGTGTGATGCCATCCACAGCTAGCTCAGCACACATCTTGGCCCTACCTTTTTGGTGAAGAATGCCTTATGGTTATCCTTAGCTATAGTTGTTATTTTTTTCAAAGTTGCCCTTAGAGGATTTTACAAGTTCTTTTATTTGTTTGTTCAAGCAGAATAGGGTGTTCTTCCAGTCCTGGGAACTCTTTTTTATTCTTAGAAATGTCTTGCTCTTGTTGTACAACTTATTAATGCTGGATATCCACCAAGGAGGCTTGTTTTTTTCTTGAGGATCTTGTTTTGATCATATCAGGTACAGCTGTGTCAATACATGTGTATACCTTAGTATAGTTGTCAATGCCAACTGTGGGAACAGAAGCTTGGAAATTATTTATGCTATCCTTTAGGAGGGTATAATTAGCTTTGGTGAATTTTTCTTTAGCCTGATTTAACCTAAGAGGGTTCAGATGTTATAGCTGCTGCAAATGTGAATGATTTGTGACTAGATTTAACAAGTGAGGGTCCTATATTTGTATTGGTGCAATGGTCACCCATGTTGGTGATGACTAGGTCAAGAATATTTGAGCCCCTTGTGGGGCTGCATACTATTTTTTCCAGGGCATTAGTGCTAACAAAGTCCAGGAACCTTTGTCCAAGCATGCTGGTACTCGTGTAAGTATCCCAGTCAATGGAGGGATAGTTAAAGTCGCCCATGACTAGAGTGTTTGGCTGTAATTTGATTGACTCAAGTAGGTCCAAGTAAACAGTATGGTTAGTTGAAGGGAGCCTATAGCTAATGATGACTTGAACGGGGGTCTTGCTACACTTAGTTGAACTTGGAGTAACTCCATGGAGTTTTCCTGTCTAACCAGTCTAGAGGTGTATTTATCTTTGATGAAGATAGATACTCCTACTCTGGAGGCCCACACATTCATTTTGCAATCTGAAAGTGTGCACAGTATTGTAACCTTGCAAGGCTGGGGTACTGTCTGTGACCCTGAACCAAGTTTCTGTGACTGCACAGATGTCAACATCCTCCAGGGAGAGGAGTACTTCCAGACAGTGCATCTTCTGATTTAAACTCCTAGAGTTTAGCAGCATAACCTTTAATTTATTTGTGAGTGATTTTTTTTCACATCAGAAATTTTGTTCTTGAGACCTTGCCTAAAAAAGGCACTATGAGGGAGGCAAGTGCCTTAGCCAGTAAACAAAAGCCTAGAGGTGACAGGTGAAGACCATCTCTGGCAAAGTAGTGTGGTCTATCAACCATATCATCCCAGGCTGACAGGAACTGGATTCCCTTAAAATGACACCAGAAACTAAGCCAATTGTTGAAGTCAATCATTTTTTGTTTATATTGTGGTATCAATTTAAGTGAGGGTCGAATGTTGCTCAAGGCTAGGGACATACCTGCCTGGGACACATATTCATAGAGCTCAATCATGTCTTTCTTCAGATAGTCCAGTGAGGTATGTCTCAAGTCATTAACACCAACATGAGGTATGACGGAGTCATATCAGTACTTCTTGAGTGCACTTGTGATCTGATGGAGATCCTGGCACCTGATAGACAGCTGCATGTCCAGCCTGGTGAGTGGGACATATGTGTGTCTCACAATGAAGTCACCTATGACTAACAAAATTGGTTTAGATGTGCTTTGCCTTAGAGGCTTATTAGGTGAGACAATGGTGCTTGTGTTTTCATGTGTATTTAGTGCTGTAGGTGCTGTATTAGCTGTAGCATGTTTGTGTTTGGAAGGTCTCTGGTGTTTAGGTAGGTTTCTGGTGAGTACCTCCATGTATGATGGCTTATGTGTTGAGTGCATTATTTATTTATTTACATTTGTTTACTGGGAAATTCCAACTGGACACGGTTCCTTTTTCAATGGATTCCTGGGGAGAAAAGCTCCACAGAACAATAAATGAACAGCAGAGTAAATGAAGAACAATTAAATATACATGCAATAGCAAATAATACATATTGCAGCAAACATTAGCTATACATACAATAAGAAACATAGTAATGAACAGATATACCAATATCTAGCTAAAGGTTAGGAATAAAGGTAGGATGTATATACAGATAGTACTAAGCTCATACAGATACTGTTATGAACTCATATACCTAAATCTTATATACAAATATTGCAATAATCTCAAGCAGATATAAAGCAGAAGCTCCACACGAAGGTGGAACAAGCTAGAAGGGCTAATGGGATGGAAGATAGAGGAGTAAGAGAGGAGACTGAGTGAGTAATATACGTGGTAGTGAGAGGAAGCTAGGTGTAAGTCAGTTGGATATGTATTTGGAGTTGAGATGAAGTGAGGCAGTTAAGCATGTTATAACAGGTCTGAGAGACTGAGTTGAGTAGATATAGAGTGTTTGTTTGTTTGTTTGTGTCTTTTGGCTTTTCCCGGTTAGGGGTCGCCACAGCGGAACTCCGGTCCGCTAATGATTGGTAGTTGATTTTTATGTGCCGAGTTACCACCTCTGACACACAACCTTCAACGAAGGTACGCCCATTCACGCATGTCTCCACACAGAAGACGCTCTAGCTGAGAATCGAACCAGAAAGCATCTTACTGTGAGGCGACAAAGCTACCACAGCACCACCACCGTGAGAGTGAGGAGGGAAGGGGAGGGTAAAGGGTGAGGCAGAGCCTGCAGAGGAAGGAATGCAATGATTGGATGGTGTGAGGCAGGTTTGCATAGGAGGTGTAGCATGTGAGCTAACAACCTGCTCAGTGTTGGTGTTCTGTGCATGAGAGAGCAAGAATTCCAGATTCTTAGTGTAGTTGCATCTCCCACAAATTGTACTTGGGTGATTGATGAGTAGAGGGTTGTCAGTGTACATGAGGTAGTTGCTACACTGCCTCAGTATAGTCATGTCAATCAGACTGGTAGGAGAAATGGAGGGAAACTGGCCATCCATAATGCTAGATTAAATCCTGTTTTCACAGTGAGGAGAGAAAATGGAGAAGTGTGGTATAACTGGGTGGTTTAAATAGGTTCTATACTAATGAGGTGCTCTACAAAGGGTCTATACTAGTGGGTTTTCTAAGTGGTATGAGACTATTGTAGATTTGGTAGTTTTAGGACTGCTTAAAAAGCAAAAGTGCAGCTGAGGCGTTCTCTGAGCAGCTAAGCACAATTTAAGGACTTTTTGGCCAGATCATAAGCAGCTACTAAAGGAAAATTTATCTACTGAAGTTTTTGCATCTATAACCACCAATGGTTATCCCCGCTGCACAATGATGCCCTCCTCGAAAACAGCTGAATACAGTAGAGCAGTGGCTGGTTGCCTAACTCTGTGGAGTTGTGTTAAAACAAGCGCAAACCCACACAAAAGCAGGGCTTATGTAGCAACAGTGAGCAAACTGAATTAAACAATTTAATCAATAAAAAAGCTCAGAACTGAGCCCTGTGCCAGCAACCTTTAATCAGACGAATCCTAACTGCACTCTCCTGCCACAAGGATACAGGGGGTCCTCCCCAACAAAAGATAACCTGTTTTAGTGCTCAATTTAACAAACAGAACCAGACTCAGCAGGTCTGAATTTAGTCTATGCTACAGCAGACAAAAAGTGCAGCAAATCAGCAAGAACAGTTTTAAAAAATCAGCAATACAGCAAAAATACAGTTTAAAAGTGCAAAATACATGTTCACATACTGGATTTCTTTGGGTTACTAGTGTTTACGTTTACTTCTTGTCTTCATGGTATCTGAGTCTATCTGTTTGTCTCTATTACTGAATGTGTGTGTGTGTTTATATGCCTGTGTGTGTGTGTGTGTGTGTGTGTGTGTGTGTGTGTGTGTGTGTGTGTGTGTGTGTGTGTGTTTGAGTATATATCTGTGATTCTGAATGGGCAGACATGTCTGTGTGTGTGAGCATGTGTATGTATGCATGTATGTATGTATCTATGGACATTAGATACCTACATAACTTATTTTTTGAGGTAAAATATTTATACAAGCAAAAATTTGACATATACTAAAGCAAGTACATTACATAAGGAGGAAGAGCTGTTTTACATGAAAAATATAATATATAAATACACACACACACACACACACACATATATATATATATATATATATATATATATATATATATATATATATGTATATATGTATATATATATATATATATATATATATATATATATATATATATATATATATAAATAACAATTTAACAGATAGCCCATTCTCTAAATGCAGTAATGCCACTCATGGTGTGTGTTATCATGGAAATAATAATTGCTTGTATTCCATACTGTCTTCTGTATTTATTAATTATAATTAATGTATGATTTGTTAATGCTTGTGGAGCTTTTCTTCCTGGGTCTCTGCTGAAAATGGGCTTCTGGCCCAGTCAGACATAACCCGGTTAACAAATGTAATAAATAAATAAATAAAACTAATGACCTTCCAGGGGTGTAGGTATTAGGCTTTATAGCAGCCCTGGGCAGGTGTTATTTGCACAATAACACACACACTGTCGGGCATTATTGCTTGCTTAAAAACTAATTAAAGTCTATCAGTTCACCACCTCCCCCAGTAAGAAGAACAAATCATCAATATGATGTTCATAAAACTACACTTTTTAGAATAAAAAGATCTTCTGTAAAATTTCTTCTTCCCAGTGACAGTACTAAGTTAGCAAAAGATATGGTTAAAACAGCCCACAAAGCAACTTCTTTAATTTGATTTAATAAATTTTAAAAATGAAAAAAAAAAAAGATAACAATAAGTCCAGTAAAATACATATAACATATCTAAGTGTTGCTAAAATCTGTTTTACTACATAAATGTTCCCTAATATATTCAATACCAGTTTTTTGGAGAACGGAATTAGATAGTGAATCAGTGTCCACTGTGTAAAAACGGGTTTCACTGCTATTAATAACATACTGTTTCAATAAATATAAACATTTTAATGAATCATTAATAAAACATTTTTTATGCAAGTAGAATTAAAACCTTATCTAAATAAAAAGAAATACATTCTTTTAGCCTGCACTGACTAGTACTGAATGAAAAGATGGATGATTTACGTTCTGATGTATTTTGGGAAGTCCAAACATAACTCTTATTCTGAGATGTGTTACTTTAAAAAACTCAGAGGTTTCAATGTCAATAAAACCTTGAAACAATAGATCTGTAATAGCGTCATCAATCATCTTGTATTTGTTATTGAACAAATATAAGTAAAGTAGGTGTCAAATTAAGATTATATACATTGCATTTTTCTCATATTTGTGGTGCACTTCACAAAAGTAATGTGTTTCAGTGTGTGTGTGTGTGTGTGAGTGTGTGTGTGTCCTTCGGCTTTTCCTGGTTAGGGGTCGCCACAGCGGAACTCCGGTCCGCTAATGATTGGCAGTAGATTTTTACGTGCCGTGTTGCCAGCTCTGACGCCCAACCTTCAACAAAGGTACGCCCATTCACGCATGTCTCCAGACAGAAGACGCTCTAGCTGAGAATCGAACGGGACAACATCTTACTATCAGGCGACAGCGCTATCGCAGCACCACCACATATTCAAAATGTAATTTGCATGCAAATAATCTGAGGTATAGTAGCTCATTGGTAAGATTACCTCAATTGGAATGGATAAAAGAAAGCCTTAAATGTCTGCCAGTGTAATGGTGTTTTGCTTAAAAACAAAAATAGATGGTAAACAAGAAGTTATCTCCATCTTTGACCTCTACCTCTGCTGCTTGGATGCCTGTTGTTGTTCAAGTACCTGGGTTGCCAAACTGATATGCGACTCCTTGATATTTTGTTCATCAAGATGTTGTTCAAATCAGTTACCATTGAAGATGCTAGTATAGGAAATCCTTTCAGGAGTGTTGAACTAATGGTGTGCCTTTCTAAAAAACATCACTTCCTCTGTCACTAGATCCAGTAGTTTGGATGTGCTAGTAAAATGACCACAACTAGCCTCTAGTTGAGATGCCATACCATTCCTGCAGGTTGCATCATTCCAAACTGTAGTTTTATTAATAGTAGTGACAACATGCCTGTCTAAATGTGCACACACTGAAGCCAAAGGATCCCTGCCTCCGGGTGAACAGAACCAAGCAATGTGTACAGTCAGACAGAGGAGGATGAAACATTTCTGATTTTCAATTATATGCAGTATCCTCCAGTCTGAGTTTGTCACTGAGATGGCAGAAAGCTCCTGTTTTGTCATGAATTCTAAGTCTCGTGTAAATTCCCAGCTTCATGCATCTCGTAAATCATTCTGGAAATGGTTCAGATGGAGACAGTTACTCTAGCAAATAACTATCTTGTAAAAGTACTTATGCTGTCATGGATGAAGCTTTTTAAGAGGCAGAACTGTTCAGACTAGGAAAAATGCAAGCTGCTGATACTTTGGATACTAGGCAGGATGGCTGATCCAGTCGTGTAGCTTTACTCCGTTGCATGTGATGTTTGGGAGTCTGGACATATGTATTATATCTCCTTTCTTTTCTATAAAGACAGATTCCTTGACATGCTGCTTAATTTGCTTCAGTATAGAGGGCTGTGGTTGGAACAATGCAAATTATACGTTCTCACAAAGGCTGGGCCATTCCAGTCTTGTGAAATGCATTACACACGCTAGATGTCAATTGCTTGAGACACATGGGGCTATCATGAATGTGGCCTGTTGGGTTGATGTACACCTGATTTTCATTTGGAATAATGAAATACTAATTGGTCTGACACACAGGCAGCGGTGAGGAGTATATGCTTCCATGAAGCTGATGTTTGGTTGTAATTATACTTATCAACTGCCCCTAATTTTCAGGGACATCCCTAATTTTGACTCAAATTTTAGCTCTGTCCCACCCAGTCCCTCCTGAAACTGGAGACATTTGGAGAAAAGATGGCACATTACACTTAACAAATAGTGGCAATAATTAGAGTTATTGACTTATTTTCCTTCTGAAAATGTTTATTCATTCACACTGTCTTACTCTATCAACATCTCAGGTTAATAGTATTAATATTTTAAAACTGTCCGTAATGGTCCCTGAATATTTCTGGATTTGTCCCTGACTCTTTTGAAATCTGTCCCTGACTAGTTGAGCACATCTTTTATAGATGCTACTTTACTCCAGAGAGACTGGGGAAAAAAGTTTCTGGGTTATCCAGATTGATGCTGATGATAGTGGTTCACATATGAGTCCACCATTTTCCATATGTAATGGGACTACCCATGCATTCATAACCTGTGCATTCTAGATGCCCTGCTTATGCCTGAACTTTTAGGCAAGCCAGTTCCTACCTCACAACATATTATCTGTGGGGTTTACCTGTAGGAACATTAAGCCTTTAAGAAGTTTTAAAGTACTTTCTCCTGTTGATAACCCACACTTGTAATGCACTGTTTCTCAGAAACTGGAAGTAACCAATGGTAGTGAAGGTCCTTTAGTAGAAATGGATGAAATGACAGGCAAGTTAAAGTGGGCAATTAGAATGTAAACTAAATCCCATCTCAGTAGAGCCTGATTTCAGAACTATGGCAGCAAGTCTATTTCAATAAGAAACCCTTTTGGAATGAAAACTTCAGATTAGGCATCCATGAGCTGCAACTCAAATGTGTTGACAACCTGGCGTATGACTTGTGGAGCTTTTTATGCTACCCAGTTTAGTCATTCCTTATCGTAAAGTGTGTGTGTGTGTGTGTGTGTGTGTGTGTGTGTGTGTGTGTGTGTGTGTGTGTGTGTGTGTGTGTGTGTGTGTGCGTGTGTGCGTGTGTGCGTGTGTGTGTGTGTATGTGCGCATGTGCATGTGTGTGTGTGTTTAGTAAGTTGTTCTTAAGTTTGTAGCTTTATATATACTAGTTTTCAGATATGATAGTACAGCTATTTGTTCTTGAGGTGAAATGTGCTAGGCATTCTTATTTATTTTTTCTGGTTTATGTACATTTTCCCTAATTTTGCAGTCCTCTGATTGCGTCACTGTTCTCAGTTTAAGTGTTAAACAATTAATCATACATTTCTACAGGGTACTTTCTTTTGTGTTGTGCAGCATTATTTGCATGTAACCATATTATTTGAAGTTCTGTCCTGACCTGCAAAAGTAAAAAGCTGTTCCTAAAAAAAAAAAATTAGATTGCACAGTATCTGTTTCCTGAAAAAGATACTATAAAATATCTACAAACAACAAATGTTAAATTGTGAACACAAAGGCAGGGAACATTTACACAATGAGACAATGACTAAAAAATTAAATTAAATCAAACAAAACAATTTAGAAACAGACTTTTAACTTTTAGGTTGTTCTATAATTGTATGTATTATCACAATTTCTTTTGCATTCATTCAGCAATTCATTTGGCCTTGTATAGTGCAGTACCTTCCTCATGTTTGGAAGCCGTCAATGAAAAGCTAGTACAGACCGTCTCCACCCACACACTTTGCTGGCTGGCTCTGCATATGACAATCCAGTTGGTTATATACAAAGACTACACAATAAAGGCAGCAGAAGTGATGAAAAGAAAGGCATTATTTAGCCATTTCCAGACCCACATATTTACATCCTTAATAACATACAAGTACTTTCTAGCTAACTGCTGCACTTTCGGCAGTTTTATCAAAACCCTTTTATATCCTACAACTGCATGCAGCTTTCTGCAACTTTCCTTTCGTCAATGATTAGATTAAAAGTTGGCAAACAGCACACCAGGTAATGGTCACTTAAGTGCAACATTTGCATACTCCTCAACTTTCCATATTTTTGCAGAATGTCCTAATTTTTGCCACATATTTTGGACTGTTCCTTATAAAATTTATGTTTTTCTGGCAAATTAGTGTGGATTGAAGTCACTAAATAATGACATACATTTGAGTTTCACAATTCATATCCTTTAGGAAAATGCATGCTATTATAAAATCTGTTATGGTAACAACTTTATATGTTTATAGAAACAATATTTAAATTCTATGCTTGATTTGGGGTCTTTATCCCCTGATTATTTTTATCTTTGGCTTTGTCCAGATTTATTACATAAAGAGGTTGAGCGGCATGGTCATTTGGTATTCAAATATGAATAGTGATCCAGAATATGACACTGCTACTAGCTCCCTTAACTTGACTTTCAAACTGCATAACAGTGTATAAGAAACCATATCATATGTATATGGATGTACTTTGAAACATTGAAAGCCCAGATAACCAAACTGCATTTTTGCGAGATGAAAATCATTAAACATTACATACCCAAACGATGAATTTTTCCCAGGACAAGTAAACACTTGCCCAAACTTCAACGAAACACATACCAGAGTAAAGGCCACCTAGGTGGGAGGCTGCGCCACCAACACCCCCTCCCAAACTATATATGCCAACTCCAGGACTGCGCTACAATAGAAAAAAGGGCATGTTGGGCAAGTGTTTACTTGCCCTGGGAAAAATGTTATGTTTGGGTATGTAATGTTTCGCAATTTTCGTCTAGAAAAAATGCAGTTTGGTTATCTGGGCTTTTGACATTTCAAAGGGGATGCATATATATATATATATATATATATATATATATATATATATATATATATATATATATATATATGCATACATACATTACAGCCCCATTTTTCAGAATCAAAAGATTTCCATATAAAATATGTAGATATAGAGTGTACCTGTTAAATTTCTGAGGAGTCTAATTAAAATCTTCAAATGTTCATGTGAGAATATATATTATCTGGCATTACAGCACCTCAGTGGAACCTCACTACTCTGAGTACACTACTCTCACAATATATATAACAGGGGTGTGTGGAACTCACTACTCTGAGTACACTACTCTCACAATATATATAACAGGGGTGTGTGGAACTCACTACTCTGAGTACACTACTCTCACAATATATATAACAGGGGTGTGTGGAACTCACTACTCTGAGTACACTACTCTCACAATATATATAACAGGGGTGTGTGGAACTCACTACTCTGAGTACACTACTCTCACAATATATATAACAGGGATGTGTGGAACTCACTACTCTGAGTACACTACTCTCACAATATATATAACAGGGGTGTGTGGAACTCACTACTCTGAGTACACTACTCTCACAATAAATATAACAGGGGTGTGTGGAACTCACTACTCTGAGTACAGTACTCTCACAATATATATAACAGGGGTGTGTGGAACTCACTACTCTGAGTACACTACTCTCACAATATATATAACAGGGGTGTGTGGAACTCACTACTCTGAGTACACTACTCTCACAATATATATAACAGGGGTGTGTGGAACTCACTACTCTGAGTACACTACTCTCACAATATATATAACAGGGGTGTGTGGAACTCACTACTCTGAGTACACTACTCTCACAATATATATAACAGGGGTGTGTGGAACTCACTACTCTGAGTACACTACTCTCACAATATATATAACAGGGGTGTGTGGAATAACCATCAGTGTCAGGGATACAATGCTGTAAAGCTCTCCCACTCACAAAATGTTTTAATGGTGTAACAGTAAAATTGTATTATATATAATTTTATATATAATTTTACTAAGTTCATTGCTTCAAGTAAAAATGTGTTACTCAATACCATTAATTATAGCTGGTTGTTATTTACTAGTTTAAAGGTATTATTATTGAATTGGTATAATATCAAATGCTAGGTCTCCGTTTTGATGTGTGACTACTCAAGTTATTATGGTTGGCTTATTTTAGAGTGAGCAGTAGTTGTGCTCTCAGTGTGCTCGATTAGTCTAGCTGTGGCAGCACTACCATAAGGAAAAAGGGCACTGATATTACAAAGCTGTTATGAGCATCTTCTGAGAAACACTCTGTGTGTGTGTGTGTGTGTGTTTGTGTGTGCATGTGTGCGTATGTGCGGGCATGTGTGGGCATGTGTGCGGGCATCTGTGGGCATGTGTGTGTGTGTGTGTGTGTGTGTGTGTGTGTGTGTGTGTGTGTGTGTGTGTGTGTGTGTGTGTGTGTGTGTTGCAAAATCAAATTGGAGTGAAGTCTGAGCCTGAAATTGTCTAACAGCATGCAGATTTGTGAAAAGCCCATAGGACTGAGAACATGGCAAGAAGAAGTTAAAAACACACCAAAGGCCAGCAAATACAGTTCCAAATTTGTTTATAGATGATGATAAAAGGGCATATAAATGCACCAATATAAATTCTGTTATACTCAAACTAGTTTCGGCATACGCTTTCTTCAGTGAGGATAATATTAATAAAACATTTCAACAGTCAACCATTGATCCATATATACAGACCCCTAACCAATGGGAATAAAGGTATGTTCCATACCTATACATAATACATGAAAATGTTAACAGGCTGTAAATTCAAATAAGTAAAGACAGCTATATAAGTATATATCATAAGTTCTCTATTAAATTAACATAACAATGGGAAAATGATCATAATTATAGTATACACATTTGAGGGTATACTCCAAAAAAGAAAATGAATAAAAATATATAACATAAAAAATGGTAAATAATAATAATGAACAATATATATCAATAGTAAAGGGCTGCAGATGTAACAACCATAAAACCAACTCAGCTACATCCTGGTTATAGTTAGATTGAGCTTATGTGGCATCCTAAGAGAATAATTACTTACTATCACAATGATAAACATAGGAAAGACAAAATATAAATACCATCATCCACATGTCAAAGATTTACCATCTGCATATAAAGATGCCAGGAGATACAGGCATCGTAAAAGTATAATGTCTTAATAAACATGGGATAGGCAAAATATTAATAGAACATCCACATATCAACCAATATTGTCTTCAGCATAAAAATGTCTGAAGAAAAGACATTTGAAGTGTGTCCATCATACTAAATGTGACAAAACCCAAGTCAAATGTTGAATGTGCCAATGCAATAATATATAAACATTCCTGATTGATAATCAATGAAAAATACTTATCCTAAATCCATAGAGAATCCATCTCCAAAATAATGGGTAGACATGTGCATCATAAATGATCATTTAGACCTGGTGGAAATAATGCTCCAAGATGGATAATCCAGTATTTCTCCTTATGACTAAGTATACTTTGCCATCCTTGTTGGTTGTGTCTGTTGCCCATGATTTTATCAATGATAGTGAACATGAATTTGGCAGTCGGATGTTTGACAGAGTGTTGGTATAGAGCATTAGTCAGTTTCTTATTACGGATATCACTCCGATGTTCCCCTATCCTTATTCTTAAAGAACGGGAAGTTTTGCCCACATAAAAAGCACTGCATTGGCACGTGGCCAAATAAATGACCCAACTGGATGAACAGTTCCCAAATGTTCTAACATCATACACCTTACTGGTATTAGAACTAGTGAATTGTTTGAGCTTATTCACTTGACTGCATGAGGTGCAATGGCCACATGGGAAAGTTCCCAAAAGTGATCGTGAGCTGTTTGTACTTAGCCCCTCCACTCTCCTGATGTTTATAGTGTGAAAATAGTGTACCCAATGTTTTACCTCTCCTGTAAGAAAATGAACATTGGTTTCCCAAGATTTCCCGGAGATAATCATTAGCTAACAAAATATTCCAATTGTTATTGAGGACACTCCTAATTATCTGATGGTTCCTGCCATAAGTGGTAATAAATCTGATGTTACCATCCTTCGGATGATTACCACGGTCCTTATATTGTAACAATGAATTTCTATCCTGTTTATCAGTCCAGACTCTGGCGGATTCAATATCAAAGCTAGAATATCCCCTATCCAAAAATCTGTTCCTCAAGTCTTCCTTAGCTTTCTCATAGTCAACAGTTGAGGAACTGACATGCTTCATTCTCAAATATTGAGATTTGGGGATATTACGGATGGTGTGATGCGGGTGCATACTAGAAGCGTGAAGTAATGAATTGAACTGTGGATATTTTCTATGGATTTTGGATATTAAGTGTATGGTCACAGTTCCGATACACTGTAACATCCAAAAAATCAATTTGGTACATATGGGATGTGATAGAAAATTCAATGCCCCATATGTTGTTGTTTAGATATTCCACAAATTCCATAAGATAAGTATCCTCCGCACGCCACACCATCCAGCAGTCATCTAAGTATCTCCGCCAGATGTCCATTTCAACTAAATAGATGTTATGTAAGGGATTGTAAATAAGGCACTCCTCCAGATAGGCCATAAAAAGATCAGCATAGATTGGAGCAAAGGAAGCACCCATGGCCGTGCCTCGGAGTTGCCAATAACAATCCCCTTGGAAATAGAATACATTTTTGTTGAGGACATGCTCGGACATACATATGAGCAATGTATTGAATCCTGGTGGATATAGTTCAGCTTTATTCAACCAATATTCTAAAGCCTGAAGCCCTGCCCAGTGTGGTATGCTTGTGTAAAGGGATTTCACATCCAATGTGCACATCAGCCATTCTGGCTCCAATTGGGTGTCCTCAATGATCTTTAAAAATTGGGTCGTGTCTTGTATTCTGACTCTAAACTGTGTCAAAAGAGGTTTAAGATATTGTGTTAAAAATATAGATAATGGTTCAGTAAGTGAACCATGGCCAGATACAATGGGCCTACCTGGAGGGTGTGTGATGGATTTGTGTATCTTCGGAAGCAAATATAAAATTTGCTTCAATGGATCCCTAACCTGAAGATGTTGAACAGTTTTCTTGGTAATAATGCCCTCATCCAATGCATCCTCAAGAAATGTATCAATTTCCTGTTTAAATTTATTAGTGGGATCCACACCCATATGCATATAACATTTGGAATCAGATAATTGTCTAAGGCCCTCCTGGACATAGTAATCCATATTATGGATTACCACAGCTCCTCCTTTATCAGCTTGGAGTATCACAATATTGTGGTTAGATCTAAGTTCGGAGAGTGCCTGTTTCTCTATAGGGGTAATATTATCAGGTGTGATATTGCATTCCAAATGGGGAGAGTGGAGATCTTTGAGGACCGCTTGTTAGAAAATACACACATTCTTATCCATGGGTGGTTGGAAAGTAGATTTCTGAAAAATAAACTTAGAAGATCTTTGAGAAATCGGGGTGTCCTGTTCCGAAAAAAATATCTTAAGGTTAAGTCTATGGCAATAGTCCATCACATCCATAGAGATTTGATATTGATCAGAAAAGAAGCTGGGAACAAAACCCAATCCTTTATTGAGAATGTTGTGCTGGTCATCAGTAAGTACAAAATCAGACAGGTTAAGAACATTGTCAAATCGTGTTCTCATTGTTTCAGTAAAGATTGTATCAGTCCTGACATTAAGTCTGTTCCTATTGCTATTGACGTGTTTCCTCCCCCCTCTGGGTTTCCTACCACCTCTAAAGGGAAGTGAGAATTTGTTTTCTTCTTTAATGGTGAATTGGTAGTTATTCCACCCTCACTGTCAGTATATGATGACTCCTCCCCTGATGTGCTTGTGTGGAATTGGTCTCTGTGTTTCAGTATGGACCTGGGTCTCTTCCTGGACCTCCCTCTGGTCACACCAGATACAGTGTCTTGAAATCTCACAGTTCTCTGTGTTTGAAAAGGATGTCCCTTGATCATTTTCCCATTGTTATGTTAATTTAATAGAGAACCTATGATATATGCTTATATAGCTGTCTTTACTTATTTGAATTTACAGCCTGTTAACATTTTCATGTATTATGTATAGGTATGGAACATACCTTTATTCCCATTGGTTAGGGGTCTGTATATATGGATCAATGGTTGACTGGTGAAATGTTTTATTAATATTATCCTCACTGAAGAAGGCGTATGCCGAAACTAGTTTGAGTATAACAGAATTTATATTGGTGCATTTATATGCCCTTTTTTCATCATCAATAAACAAATTTGGAACTGTATTTGCTGGCCTTTGGGATGTTTTCGATATTGGTTTGGCCGTGCATGTTGTACGTGCGGGGTGTGGTATTTTGGATTGCTTCTGTTCCTCGCTGTTGGCGTTCAGTTCCACTTGCTGGCAGGAGATGACTCCTTCCCTGATGATGGTTTTTGGCTTCGTTTCACCAGCATAAACCGTGGATTGTACTAGGGTATTCGAGGCTGTAAAATCATTATTGGATTTTTATGGTGCTTTTTTTGTCAATTCGGATTTAAGGGCTTATGAGATATTCACATTGCTATGGACTCATCGGGTTTTGGCCTAGAGGTACGACCATACTACAACTAAGGTACTGAAACTTTTTTTAAGTTAATTACATCAATAACTAAGGGGGTTACTTATTTTCCTGTAACATTGGATTCGGAATCAACGGATTCACACGATTACGTATGAACATTTCGTTGGAACAACTGTTGGTGTTTTTTATGGGACTGTTTACATCTTTGGGCGGATAGTCGTATTACAGATGGATGTTTCACGCGATGGGCAAATGATGCTTCCACATACACTGTGACTGTGAATTCATTTATAGACATTTCAGTTTGACTACTGTTTGGTTGTTATTACACCTCGGGACTCGGCTGATCATTATATGCATACATCTGTGGATTTATATTCACGGGTTGGATGTAATTGTATGAAACTAAAGGGTATTTTTCCAGAACAATATTGGGTCGACCTACAAAAAGAAAACCTTGGATTTCTAGGATTTATGGACATATGTGCCTATATATAACCATCTTCATGTGATATACAAATTGAGCCTGCTCAAGGGATATGTGGTTTGAGTATTTTAATACTACAGTCAAAGTGTAACATGCTATGACTGCATTTATCATATATGTGTACCAGAGGCTTTATATCATTATTATTGCTAGAGGTATATGCAACTCAGAGTCTTTTTAGCGTGAATAATAGCGGTTTGACTTATAATCAGGACACCTTGGCTTCTTATGAATAATGGACATATATATTCAGATATAGCCATTTTTGTTTGGTACACATATGAAGCCTGTCTTAAGAGATATGTTAGTTGAATGTTCACTAATATCGATACTGCTGGCTAAATAATAGTCGTGCTTTTTGATTATTAGACATATTACTTTATTGCATATTGTTGGATAAAAACTGTTTTATCCTATTGCATGACCTAGGGGCCTATATGTTTTTTTGTGGATTATATCTATAAACTCTGAAAATATGGGCCAGATATTTTTCATATTCTCAGTATTTAGAGACCAAGACTTAATACACTAACTTTGTACATTATTGTGTCTATTTTTACCACTAACACCTTACTGATTTTGAGTGGTATATATACATAATAGGTGCAGTTGTGATTTTGGATCAGACATGGCACAGTGCTTTATGTACTGACTAAAAATACTAATAAGATTACATCTAATGAACAACATGTTAATATAGATTAACGCACATGCACCTTACATTCAGATATGTTAGTTGAATGTTCACTAATATCGATATTGTAGGCCAAATAATAGTCGTGCTTGTTTATTATCAGACATATTATATGATTGCATATTGTTTGATAAAAACTGTTTCATCCTACTGCATGACCTAAGTGCCTATATGGTTTTATGTGGATTATATCTACAAACTCTGAATATATGGGCAAGATATATTTCATATTGTCAGTATTTAGAGACCAGGATTTAGTACACTAACTTGGTACATCACTGTGTCAATTTGACAACTAACAATCTTACCGATTTTGAGTGGTATATATACATAATAGGTGCAGTTGTGATTTTGGATCAGACATGGTACAGTGCTTTATGTATTGACTAAGAATACTAATAAGATTACATCCAATGAACAACATTTTAATATAGATTAACGCACATGTGCCTTATATTCAAACATATGCTTTAGGATGACAATAGGTCCCCTTTATTATATCTTATAGATTGGCCTATACTGTCAAATTTATTGTGAGTTTTGCTGCTTTTACTAAAATTTAGGTGGAATTTCTATCATTTACGAATACCTGTGTGTTGGGTTGGGGTTGGGTACTCTCACTAGCCCTGCCTCTGGTCCTTTATCCTGTCCTATCAGATATTGGATATTGGTTCTTGGACTACCTATATACTAATATTGATAATATTATCATTTACTATGGAATTGGACAAAATATTGGATGGGTTGTGTGCTGATAGGGAAGATATTGGTATTTTTGGGTTGGACCAAATCCCAAGCAACAACCAAAGCCAACCAAATTCTTACACTGGTGATAGTTGTGAACTAGCATTTCGTAACCTGGAGAAAGGACTTAAAGGCCTCAGAGCCAATATATGGCATCTGAGACTTTTTAAAGCCTATCTACATAAAAACCTGGCACCTAGAGGCCTTCGAATTAAACTCCGCCCACTAGTCGGCAGATCTGAACAGAGGCTGACTGATGAATGGGACGAGGCATTAAGGAATGGCTCTATGGTTTTTGTTAAAATCCTAGCCTCTTATTATGAGAGGACCATTGATGTATGTGTATCGGAGGTCAAGGAATTGAGTATGGAATGTAAGAAATTCCAATCTAGTAACAACTATCATGAGCTATTAGATAGGTTGTCCAAGGAACTGACTACTTATGACAAATTGATTAAGGACAGGAAAGTTAAGAAATTTAATAGAGATGTCATGGACTATGACAAGGGACATCCTTTTCAAACACAGAGAACTGTGAGATTTCAAGACACTGTATCTGGTGTGACCAGAGGCAGGTCCAGGAAGAGACCCAGGTCAATACTGAAACACAGAGACCAATTCCACACAAGCACATCAGGGGAGGAGTCATCATATACTGACAGTGAGGGTGGAATAACTACCAATTCACCATTAAAGAAGAAAACAAATTCTCACTTCCCTTTAGAGGTGGTAGGAAACCCAGAGGGGGGAGGAAACACGTCAATAGCAATAGGAACAGACTTAATGTCAGGACTGATACAATCTTTACTGAAACAATGAGAACACGATTTGACAATGTTCTTAACCTGTCTGATTTTGTACTTACTGATGACCAGCACAACATTCTCAATAAAGGATTGGGTTTTGTTCCCAGCTTCTTTTCTGTTCAATATCAAATCTCTATGGATGTGATGGACTATTGTCGTAGACTTAACCTTAAGATATTTTTTTTCAGAACAGGACACCCCGATTTCTCAAAGATATTCTGAGTTTATTTTTCAGAAATCTACTTTCCAACCACCCATGAATAAGAATGTGGGTATTTTCCAACAAGGGGTCCTCAAAGATCTTCACTTTCCCCATTTGGAATGCAATATCACACCTGATAATATTACCCCTGTAGAGAAACAGGCACTCTCCGAACTTAGATCTAACCACAATATTGTGATACTCCAAGCTGATAAAGGAGGAGCTGTGGTAATCCAAAATATGGATTACTATGTCCAGGAGGGCCTTAGACAATTATCTGATTCCAAATGTTATATGCATATGGGTGTGGATCCCACTAATAAATTTAAACAGGAAATTGATACATTTCTTGAGGATGCATTGGATGAGGGCATTATTACCAAGAAAACCGTTCAACATATTCAGGTTAGGGATCCATCGAAGCAAATTTTATATTTGCTTCCGAAGATACACAAATCCATCACACACCCTCCAGGTAGGCCCATTGTATCTGGCCATGGTTCACTTACTGAACCATTATCTGTATTTTTAACACAATATCTTAAACCTCTTTTGACACAGGTTAGAGCCAGAATACAAGACACGACCCAATTTCTAAAGATCATTGAGGACACCCAATTGGAGCCAGAATGGCTGATGTGCACATTGGATGTGAAATCCCTTTACACAAGCATACCACACTGGGCAGGGCTTCAGGCTTTAGAATATTGGTTGAATAAAGCTGAACTATATCCACCAGGATTCAATACATTGCTCATATGTATGTCCGAGCATGTCCTCAACAAAAATGTATTCTATTTCCAAGGGGATTGTTATTGGCAACTCCGAGGCACGGCCATGGGTGCTTCCTTTGCTCCAATCTATGCTGATCTTTTTATGGCCTATCTGGAGGAGTGCCTTATTTACAATCCCTTACATAACATCTATTTAGTTGAAATGGACATCTGGCGGAGATACTTAGATGACTGCTGGATGGTGTGGCGTGCGGATGATACTTATCTTATGGAATTTGTGGAATATCTAAACAACAACATATGGGGCATTGAATTTTCTATCACATCCCATATGTACCAAATTGATTTTTTGGATGTTACAGTGTATCAGAACTGTGACCATACACTTAATACCAAACTCCGTAGAAAATATCCACAGTTCAATTCATTACTTCATGCTTCTAGTATGCACCCGCGTCACACCATCCGTAATATCCCCAAATCTCAATATTTGAGAATGAAATGTATCAATTCCTCAACTGTTGACTATGAGAAAGCTAAGGAAGACTTGAGGAACAGATTTTTGGATAGGGGATATTCTAGCTTTGATATTGAATCCGCCAGAGTCTGGACTGATAAACAGGATAGAAATTCATTGTTACAATATAAGGACCGTGGTAATCATCCGAAGGATGGTAACATCAGATTTATTACCACTTATGGCAGGAACCATCAGATAATTAGGAGTGTCCTCAATAACAATTGGAATATTTTGTTAGCTAATGATTATCTCCGGGAAATCTTGGGAAACCAATGTTCATTTTCTTACAGGAGAGGTAAAACATTGGGTACACTATTTTCACACTATAAACATCAGAAGAGTGGAGGGGCTAAGTACAAACAGCTCACGATCACAGGGGATGAACTTTTGGGAACTTTCCCATGTGGCCATTGCACCTCATGCAGTCAAGTGAATAAGCTCAAACAATTCACTAGTTCTAATACCAGTAAGGTGTATGATGTTAGAACATTTGGGAACTGTTCATCCAGTTGGGTCATTTATTTGGCCACGTGCCAATGCAGTGCTTTTTATGTGGGCAAAACTTCCTGTTCTTTAAGAATAAGGATAGGGGAACATCGGAGTGATATCCGTAATAAGAAACTGACTAATGCTCTATACCAACACTCTGTCAAACATCCGACTGCCAAATTCATGTTCACTATCATTGATAAAATCATGGGCAACAGACACAACCAACAAGGATGGCAAAGTATACTTAGTCATAAGGAGAAATACTGGATTATCCATCTTGGAGCATTATTTCCACCAGGTCTAAATGATCATTTATGATGCACATGTCTACCCATTATTTTGGAGATGGATTCTCTATGGATTTAGGATAAGTATTTTTCATTGATTATCAATCAGGAATGGTTATATATTATTGCATTGGCACATTCAACATTTGACTTGGGTTTTGTCACATTTAGTATGATGGACATACTTCAAATGTCTTTTCTTCAGACATTTTTATGCTGAAGACAATATTGGTTGATATGTGGATGTTCTATTAATATTTTGCCTATCCCATGTTTATTAAGACATTATACTTTTACGATGCCTGTATCTCCTGGCATCTTTATATGCAGATGGTAAATCTTTGACATGTGCATGATCGTATTTATATTTTGTCTTTCCTATGTTTATCATTGTGATAGTAAGTAATTATTCTCTTAGGATGCCACATAAGCTCAATCTAACTATAACCAGGATGTAGCTGAGTTGGTTTTATGGTTGTTACATCTGCAGCCCTTTACTATTGATATATATTGTTCATTATTATTATTTACCATTTTTTATGTTATATATTTTTATTCATTTTCTTTTTTGGAGTATACCCTCAAATGTGTATACTATAATTATGATCATTTTCCCATTGTTATGTTAATTTAATAGAGAACTTATGATATATGCTTATATAGCTGTCTTTACTTATTTGAATTTACAGCCTGTTAACATTTTCATGTATTATGTATAGGTATGGAACATACCTTTATTCCCATTGGTTAGGGGTCCGTATATATGGATCAATGGTTGACTGGTGAAATGTTTTATTAATATTATCCTCACTGAAGAAGGCGTATGCCGAAACTAGTTTGAGTATAACAGAATTTATATTGGTGCATTTATATGCCCTTTTTTCATCATCAATAAACAAATTTGGAACTGTATTTGCTGGCCTTTGGTGTGTTTTCGATATTGGTTTGGCCGTGCATGTCATACGTGCGGGGTGTGGTGTTTTGTTTAAGAAGAAGTTAAAGCCAGACTATCATATGGGGGAGCCTGAGTGCCATGAACCATGGAGATGGCTATAGTTGGAATTGCCTGTGTGTGGATAATATATAAAATGCACTTGGGTCATTATATTCTGACAATTCTGGAATACTGAGTACATATATCTGGTATTTCTTTGGATTTATATTTCATTCATATCTGATGACTAGAGTGACCAAACACTCAGATAATTCAGATACAAAAATATTCTGCTTACTAGTTTGTGTACATTTTATGATTCTTAATTCAGTACTAGGTAACATGTTATACCAATACTTGCCAACATATGTGATTTTATATGATCTAATATAGTTCTGATTGTCAAATATTTGTGTAAGTGCTTCATAATGTGGTACAAACACATTTTACTAAGTAAGCAAAGCTGGGTTTTCATAAAATGTAGGAAAAAATAATGACTCTTTATAAGAAAGGATGGCTTTTTCTTAACATTAAGAAATTTTGGATACAGCCAGTATAGTCTGCAGTTTCACATATCATAAGTTGGAAAAACTTTGTCTCAAAGAAATTTTCTTATAGAATATATTTATCGCAAGAGGTATGAGAATAGCACTCATCTTGAAGAGGAGGGTAACTTTTAAAAATACATAAGTGAGAAGAACAATCTTTGATGTATCATTCTCATAAGAAGTGTTACTTCTTGTAAATTGAGGGCACTTAGAGTTCAAATGATTTGTAGTTGTTTTAATCATGGGCAGTAGCATCCCCTGTATGAAAAACTGCAAATAGGATGCTAGTCGGAATACCGTCCGACTGATAAAACAGGTAAAATGTTTGGAGATGCTACATTGCATAGATGAGTTTTTCCCATTCGATTCTTGGCGTGGCTTGGGAGTGCCTTCCGTGTGGAGTCTGCATGTCCTCCCCGTGGCTGGGTAGCATTCAAAAGACATGTGTGCGTAAATGGGTGTGCCTTTGTTGAAGGTTGGGCGTCGAGCTGGCACCTCGGTTTTTCGTAAAAAAATCTACTGCCAATCATTAGCGGACCAGAGATCTGCTGTGGTGACCCCTTATCGGGAAAAAGCCGAAAGACAAACAACAACATTGTATATGTTAGTTTTGAGTAGTGAGATTTATTCTTAACTGATGATCTTTGATGTCACAGAGTAACCATTCAATATTTTTCTTTAAAATTAATAAAATCAGGCATTGTCTATCCTGATGAATTAATACATTATAGCACATGATATTTCCTATGGATAAAACAATCTGCTGTTAAAATAAACAATTTGCTTCTTGCCTATTATATAGCGTTTGTAGTACAGGTCCAGCTGAGATCTGGAAAGAATGTTTATAATGACTCAGAAGTGAGCCTAAAGTTTTGCCATGTCAAAAGCAGAAGAAGCATCTCTGACCCACCTTAGGCACATCTTGATTCTTTAATGTTTTATTCTTGTTTTTATACTGTAAAAGATCTTCCCTGGCTTGTATAGATGCCCAGTTGATAGCCATAGCAATATTGCCCACTTTATACCCCCTGTTTCGAAATTGATTTGCCAGGTCCAACCTATATTTGTGGAAGCTATTATTATTGGAACAAATACGTTTTACTCTCAGAAATTGAGATTTAGGGATGTTATGTATCACGTGTGGCGGATAGAGGCTATTAGCATGGAGTAAAGAATTATATTGGGGATATTTTCTATATATTTGTGTACTGACAGTATTGCATTCTTTTCTCATGATGGTCACATCCAAAAAGGTAATTTTGTCTAAATCGAAATTGACCTTAAACTCAATTCCCCATTTATTTGATTAAAATATTCAACAAACTCCAAGAGATAAGCTGCATCCACCTTCTATACCAACCAACAATCATCTAGGGATCGTCTCCAAATATCTATTCCCCCCCAAATAGATATTATGACTGGGATTATAGATCAGTTCGGTCTCCAGGTAGGCCATAAACAGATCTGCATAAATGAGGGCAAAAGATGCCCCCATTGCTGTACCTTGTGACTGCCAATAACATTGTCCATGGAAATAAAACACATTTTTGGTGAGGACATTTTCCATCACACATACCAAAAGAGTATTAAAGCCTGGAGGATATAAAGCATTTTGGTCCAACCAATATTGCAGGCCCACTAGCCCCGCCCATTTTTTAGATCAGGATAGAACACTGGGAGATGGATGACCTAATTCAAGGTAAATTCAGAAACAACCTTAGGCATGAATGATGGATCAGTGCATAACACAACCCCATTGTTGAAAAAAATCAGATAGGGTTGCACTACCATGAGACCTTGCAGCTCAGAGACTCACGTTGAGATGTCAGAGCAAAGAGTAAAACAGTCTTCCAAGTAACGGACTGTAAATCTGCCTGAGGGGTAGGTTCAAAAGGAGGTAAGGTAAATTTTTCAAGAGCAAAGTTGAGACCTCAGGCAGGAAAAATGTGTTTTGAGGGGGACTCATGCGCAACACACCCTTCCTAAACTGTTTGACCACAAAAAGAAAAGAAAGAAGGGGATCCATTTGCAGACAAGCTGAGATGGCCACAAGATTGCACTTTGATAGAAGCACATGGCAAAGCATCTCTAAGAGGCTCATAAAAATATTTCAAAACCACAGGGGAGGAAACCCTTTCAGGACCTCTGTTACTGACTACTTGCAGTTTTTTTTGCCTTCATAAATATCTGCTGCACATCATGATGGGACCAGTGCCTAAAAGCATGAAAATAGAATTATCCACCCAAGCAGAGGCCAAAGAAGTTTTCCTCAGGTAGATGGCAAATGTTGGAGGTGTGATGTGGAAGAAAGAGGTAACTGGGAACATGTGTTTTGGGAGTGTAATGAGTTGTCAGACTTTAAAAAAAATTTCCTACAGAGTACTTTGTAAAAATATTTGGTGAGTAAATAGGTGTAAATAAGTATATAATTTTTTGAGACAGAATACAAGATTTAAATTGCCTAGACATTATACTGGAAAATGAAAATCAAAGTCTAAACATACTGCATTTGAAGTACTGAATATTGTAACAAGGATAAAAAAACTGGAAGTTGGATCTTTAGAAAAAAGAAGGAACAAATTACAAAAAAAATTGAAATTGTGGGAACAATACATGCAGAATAATGTTTTGGAGGAGGAGTGAGATTTAAGGGAAAGCAGGAATTGAGCAATTTATGTAATTTTGGATTAATGATAGCTATAAAAAAATAAACACGTGATGTATAATGTTTGTAAATAGGAACATGTTAATATGGTTTGTTTTCTTTTATATAAATGTATCTTTGCCTGTGTCCTAGGTGATAATTCAATGTTGTTGTTGTCTTTCGGCTTTTCCCAATTAGGGGTCACCACAGCAGAACTCCAGTCCGCTAATGATTGGCAGTAGATTTTTATGTGCCGAGTTGCCAGCCCTGATGCACAACCTTCAACGAAGGTACACCCATTCATGCATGTCTCCACACAGAAGACGCTCTAACTGAGAATCAAACAGGACAACGTCTTACTGTGAGGCGACAACTCTACCACAGCACCACCACCGCAATGCTGTTAAAAAATAGAATCATCCAGGCTATCAGTTGTAATTGCTCTAATATGGAGTGTACCATTAACTCTTGATGCTGTGTGAGCAGATCCAGTTTGTGAAGAAGCTTGTGGTAATAGTCCTTTGCTAATTCCACTAAAAGGGAGAACTATGTTGCCTGGGCCAAAAGGATGATTGCCACAATGACCTTTGGTAATTCTTTCTGAATCTTTGAAGTAATATGGGAGTCATTGGAAAGGGTGGAAATGTATACAGAAATATTCTCAACCATGGGAATGATAGGGTCTATATTATAAGTGTGAACACTTAGGTTGTCGAATACGGCATGATCTACACCTATTAAGCAAACGCACAATTCACTGAAACCTCAAAACACGGAAATACAGATGAAATCGTTTTGTTTAGCCAACACCACCCAGTGATTAAAATAAAACATACTTCCCACTACACCACTCGCTACATACTACCCATTACTACATTACTATCTATGCACTTAGATTAACCCGCACCCTAACCCTAAGGTCCGTAACCATCACACACTTATCCTATGGAGCTATACCGCAGAAGGGCCAACTATGCTGAATTGGCATTTCGTGATTTCCGGCATTTGGTGTACTCGTGGTTTGCTTGATAGGTGTAGATCATGCCATATTCGACAACCTAAGTGTTCGCGCTTGCAATATAGACTCAAATGATAGAACATCTGTCTTCCATGCATGGCTGCAAGGATGTCTTGATCAGAATTTTTTCAGCTGTCTGTTTTGAAAGCAGGTGAACAGATCTACTTGAGGTGTTCCCTACATCAGGATCAAGTCCTAGAAGATCTCTACCTGGAGCTTCCACTTTTGAAGGTTTTCCCAGGATCTGTTTAGTCTGCCTGCCACTGTGTTTTGCTTTTATGCAATATGCAAGGCTTAATGAGTCTGCGAATCCTGCAGACCCATCTACCAGGCCATCATTGCCAACTGGCAGAGAGGGTGTGACCTTGTACCTCACTTGCTTGTTCAGGTATGACATCATGGCAGTGTTATCTGTGACCACTAGGAGAGGACCCAGAGTCCATAAGTGGTGAAGAACTTTTAAGGTACAAATCACTGCCAAAATCTCTTTTATACTTATGTGCTTTGGCATTTCCTGAGGATTCCACAAGCCTCTCACTTGAACTCCAATGGACACTGCTCTCTATGCATCAACCCAGGAAAAACAGTTCATTATGAGAAGTGAGGAAGGACTTTTACAATTTGAAGTCCAGGTGGGAAAGGAGGGATGTGACCTTGTTCAAGGACTCCAAGCACCTGGATACAGAATCTCCACCAATCAGCAAGTTGTCTAAATAAGGAAAGATGTAGATGCCTAGGGTTATGCAGTAGGCAACCACTGGGGCCATACATTTTGTAAACACTCAAGGTGCAGTAAATAACCTAAAGGGTATGCAGAAGGTATGCCAAAAATTGATAATGTAGGCCAGACACGGCAAATCTTAAAGATTTCCTGTAATTGGGAGAAACAGGACTATGATGATAAGTGCCTTTGAGATCTAGAGTCAGCATGAAACAGTGTTCTGGAAACAATGCTAGACTGACTGTGATGTGAGCATTTTGAATTCTGAAACTTTTACAAAGGTGTTTAGAAAGAACAAATCTAAACAGATCTTCAAGAGTGCTCCTTTTTTGCACGAAAAAGATTCTGGAGTAAAATCATTTGCCTTTGTGAAATACAGGCACTAGTTCTATGACCCCTGCTTCTATCGTGTGATGGAGTACTGGAGGAAAAAGGTCTATGTGGTGTAGTGGGTGTAAGGGAATTACACTGAAAGGGGTAGGATTTTCTATCCACTGCCATGTATCCTTTCTGAATTATTATCAGAACCTATTTGTCTGATAATACTTCAGCCACGCTTCTGTGTTGAGAGTCTGGGGGATGGAGAAAGAGAAGGAATTGCAGGGGGGAGTAAAGGTGCTCTGTGACTTGGCATAGTCATTCCTTTGCAAGTGGTTGATTTTTTTAGAAAGGAACCCCTCTTGTTTGGTTTTGAAGAATTATCCTCCAGCCATTTCCTTTTGGATCCTTGACTTTTGTTTGGCTGGGATTTTTGTTTGTTCTCTTTGTTCTGAATGAAGAGGCCTTGTCTGGTGACAACTTGGGTACATGAAACATTCTAAATACCCCATGCATTAATATGACTCTGTCATCCCACTGGTTAAAAATCTGTGTAAGAGAGGATCCAAACACCAATTCAGAACTTAAAGATCTTTTCAAAATGTTGGCTTTTAAATCATCACAGAAGTTCTGATTACATTACCAAGGATACCGTCTTAATACAACAGAAGAAGCAGCATTTCTTGAGACTGTATCGGCACATTCAAGCACACCTCTCAAAGTATGGTTCGAAACCTGAGTCAGATTAGAAACAGGTTCATTCTTATAAGGCTTTTGGTCTGCAGGTAAGGATGCAGCAAAATCAACCAAACTGTATGCTCACTGTAAAATGCATTTCCCCAGTAAAATGAAATGTATTGCTCAGTATTTTTAGTGCAATACCCTTTTAGAGCAAACCCTATACAAGGTCAGTTCATATCTAATAACCCTTTAAGGGTATACTACACTAATTCCTGCAGCCGTGATAACAAAATGGATGAAGTGCATTTAAAAACTACTGAAAACAATTACAAAATAGCAGTAGGCATTGAGGACTGGGATTCCTGACATATACATTTTACACTTTTCAAGAAATATTCCTGCACTCAACCTTCTTCCTGTGGTGGGAATTTGGTTTTACTTTATAACTTGACAAACACTCTTCGACATGTTTGCTATTCACTACTCTTGGCATAATGGATGCTTCCTTTTCTAGTCCTGCCATCTTCCAAGGTGAATTGTGACAATGATTGATATACTTCTCTTTTTGCTGTGTCTTTACTGAACTTTTTAAGGCATATGTAGTGCTTTTCCAAGTTTTCGTAAATCTTTTGATAAATGGCTGTCATTGAAGAAATAATTCTGGATGTAGCAGTTTTATGAATAGTAGGCTTTTCCTCAGACTTTTATTTTCCCTAGGGCTGAATCATCAGTTCTTGAGTGAATTGTTGATTCAGTTTCAAGAAAATAGTATTCTTGCTTATTTCGAATGAGTTATAGAGTTCTGTGACACTGAAAAGATCTTTCTTATTGTGTAACATAATATTCATCAAGCAACGGACAGGTCTGGCATTCAATATGTAGCTGGCACAGTGAGCCATGATTAATGCTATACAGGTATTCATGCTTAATGACTAGGATGCTTCTCCCATTTTCTGGGTATTTATCAGCGGAATGCTAAACTAATTACTGAGTCTTTTGGCATAATTACACTAAAGACACTATCTCTCAGCTAGAAATCTTAAAAATATACAAAAGCATTTCTCTTGTTTCCAAGAGATGCTCAAAGGTGTTATTGCTTGCAACTAATCTGTTGTTTTATGGTTTCTGTGTAATACATGGAAATAGCAAGCAATTTGCACAAAATAAGACTTAATTTCATGGGGAAGGTGATTGTTGACATGTTTCACTTCTTGTCTGGCATTAATTGACAGACGCTTATGACGAGTAAATAAAATTCATGCATGCATTATACCCTGTCTCAGTGTCTCCATTGTTCACTCTTAAATCATTATTAGACAATCACCTTTCATAAAGCTTCTGAATTTTTAAATACCTTTTTGCCTCCTCAGCATTAGCTACCTCTGTATTTTCTGTATACTAGTCTGTCGTTTTGTTCAGCCGTATTATGCATATTTTATCTGAAAGGGCAGAAGCAGTAGTTGGGGCAACTCAGTTGTTGAATTATTTTGCTTCTTGCTCTAAAATTGCACTAGTGCCGTTAGAAGCACCTTATTCCTTTGTTGTTTCTCTTATCCCCTGCATTAAGAGTAACCTTCAGCCTCTTCAGTCATATTTTTCATAAGCCTTTACTGACTTGCAATTGCTTTCTCAAAATAGAAATGATGACAGCTGACTCACAGAACCTAATGAGTTATCACTCAAGACACTGACAAACATGTAAGGTCAGCACACACTGCAGTGTCAGACCTGCAGGCTTCCTTCTTTCACCTGGCTCCAGCAAAATGAAATGATCAGAACACATGCATACCTACACTACCAGGTCACAGTGGCAAGACCTGTGGAACATGGAGAAGTCAAAGAAAGTTTTTTCAGGTTTAAGTCAGCAGACGATTAGTGCTATATACAACACACATGGGTAGTTAATGCCTCAGGAGGCAAATGGGATTACAAAACCTAGAAACTTCATGAAAAAGTAGCAAGCAGCCCTCTCAACCATCCTTATTTTGGAAGAATGCTCCTATTTTTCAGACCTGATTTGCCACTGCAAAGGATGCCCCTAATTTTGGAGGTGTGTCCTTGTTTTCAGGCTCAGTTTATTCATTCACGCAATTTTCTGAATCCCCCTCATCATGTGTGATTTTTGAAGCTGTCTAGTACCCAAAAAAAATACATTACATGACCAGCTTGTTAATGACAACAATATTTTAAAGAAAAGGGATGCACATCATACAACTCCCCTTTTCTGAAGCAAAAATAAATGACCGTGGATGTTAGAATTTTGCAATACAGTTCATTAATGACCATGGATGGTAGACTTTTGTGACAGAGTTCATTAATGACCGTGTATAGTAGAATTTTGCGATAGATTTCATTAATGACCGTGTATGGTAGAATTCTGCGATAGAGTTCATTAATGACCATGTATGGTAGCAGTTTGCGATACAGTTCATTAATGACTGTGTATGGCAGAATGTTGTGATAGAGTTCATTAATGAACGTGTATAGTAGAATTTTGTGATAAGAGTTCATTAATGACCATGGATGGTAGTATTTTGCGGTAGAGTTCATTAATGACCATGTATGGTAGAATTTTGCGATACAGTTCATTAATGACCGTGTATGGTAGCATTTTCCAATACAGTTCATTAAAGTCTAGAGATTTTACATTATCTCAACAGCATCAGTACAGTTCAATGTTTGTGACGAACATGTGTTAACTCAGATCCAAATGTGAAAAGATACTCATTCTCTTAGTCAAAAAGGGTCCTGCATTCCCTGGAGTACTTTATCTTAAATCTTTCCATGGCTTATAGTATTCTGCATTAGTATTTCTTCAGTCCTATGATGCAAATTATTTATTTCTATGGTGAAATATTAACTCTGCTTGAAAACAAGCTCTTCTTGATCAGGGAAAACTTCATATTTAGGCATCAAATATGCATCTGTTTTTTTTCTTTTTCTTTTTCTTTCTTAATTATGAATAGATTGCCTTGAAAATATGACTTTTATTCCTTACACTGTACTGCTGCAATCGTTTTGGTGTAGAGAAGTAATGATTCATACTGACACTAAATTATAGTTAATGATCCTGTCATAAAATATAGATTGTACTGTACTGACCTGAGATGACTTGGGGAATATGTCATAGCATTTAAGGATATTAAGCCATATACTTGATTACCAGAGGTTTGAGTCAACAGTTCTCACTTTGCATTCATAGCATAAAGTCCAGTTAAATAAAGTCAAGTATGATGTTATGCTACAGCACAAAACCAGACTCAATTTACTGTACCTTTAAGAGAAAGACACCCCTCCTCCCACTTCAAATGAAAGGTATGACAGACTGCAATAAATCAGACTGTAAATGAATATACACTGCTGTTGCATGGGCTGAGTACAGAAGCAGAAAGCTGGCCTTGGTAGCCTGCAGGGCAGAGCACTCAGCTATTAAACATTAGCAAGAAATCCATGTTGTTTGAAATACCAGAGATAAACATCCAGAAGTATCCTTGTCGTGGGTGATTGACAGCATCCATTTAAATCTAATGTATACAGGGAGTTCAAAAATAGAGTAGAGCTGAAAGGTGTCTGAAGGCTTACAAGTAGAGGCTGTGATTGAGTTATTCCATGCAGCACTGACAGCCATCATCTCTCACGGATGGAATTCCTTGTGTAGCCTGCATACACAACACATCATCTTTCATGAAGAAACAGCTTTGAAGTCCATGGCATGGAGTTTAGACATGTATCGTTAAAACAGTTCAATGTTTTCACGTGCAAAACTGCAAACAGAAACTTAAAAAAATTATGTAATGTACATCTATGTCTTCAGATGTATTTATGGAAATTACCTATCTTTCTTGGGATTCTAAGTGTATTTAAAATATGACCATAAAAGAAACATTGTTTGTAGATTTGTTACCCCACCAGAATAATTTTCCTTAAATGTGCTGTAACTTTTCCACCTCTTTATCCCAAAGCAATCAGTCAGTGGCAAGTGCAGAACAGAATTCATTATTATACAGCTAGACGACTAATAGAGTTGATCAACAGACCAGATGGTTTTGAGAATAGAATTTTATTATTTAGAAGTATGCATCTGGGCAAGTTCTGAGTATCTTAGGAGGTAAAACTATTCAATATCTAGTTACATATATTATTTAAGACCACAGCCAACTGCATTCATTTTAATAAATATATGAGCTCAAAAATATAAGCTGTAGCACAATGCAAAGACTTTTCACTATTGAAACAACTGAGAATACATTACATACATCATCATTACCAAACCTCTTTCCCATTTTCTACATGGGGTCAGGTGTTGTGTTAATTGTCGCCAACTCTTTCTATTTAATGTCACATTCCTGCCTTCTTCGACACTCGTGTCTGACTGTCGCAGATCTTCTCTCACACAATCCATCCACGTCTTTGCTGGCAGCCCTCGTATCCTCTTGTCTTCTTCCTATCTGTCCCAAATCTTCTTCACCAGACTGTCTTGTGTTTTTCTGCACATGTTCAAACCACTGTAATCTGTTCACTTTGGTCTTGTCTGCAATTGAAGCTACTTTGGTTTCTGCATTTATGTCCTCATTTCTGCGTCTGTCCCAGTGTGCATCCTATCACCCATCTCAGGCATTTAATTTCCATCACCTTTAGCTTCTTCAACTGCTCTGCCTTTACTGCACAGGTTTTTGTACCATACAGTAGTACTGGTTGCACCACCATTTTGTACACCTTACTTTTCAGTTTCTTTGTCATTCTTCTGTCATACACTATACCTGATACTCTGTGACAACTGACTGCAGCCCCTCTGATTCTAGTTTTGACATCCTCATTCAGACTTCCCTGATCCTCAGTCATACCTTCCAGATACTTGAAGCCGTTATCCCCTTCCACACTCTTTCCTTCTATCTCAATTTTCAGCTTCTTTGGATTTCCCCCATTTGCTGCCTTTACAACTGTCTTATCTGTACTCAGTTTTATCCCATGTGCCTTCACTTTTGCATTCTATTCCCCTATCTTTTGTTGAAGTTCTTGTTCAGAATCTGTCTGTAATGCCACATTGTCTGCATACAACAACCTATCCCCTTCACCCTGTTTGCTAATGTAGTCCATCACCAGTATGAACAGTGGTGGGCTCAGAGCTCAACCCTGATACATACCCAGTCCTACTGGGAACCCCTCTGTCAGACCAAACACGGTTCATATTTCAGATGTTTGGTCCTTGTACATAGCTTGCACTAATTCTACCAATGTTTCTGGGACACTGACTCACTGCAGGATTGCCCAAATCAGCTTTCTTGGGACCTTACCAGAAATCCACAAAACAAAACGAAACCAAGAAATGCACAAAAAATGCTCAAGTCTTGACAAACAGGCGCCATGTTTATTGATTCTTCTGCAAGTAAGCACTTTCGTTCCAAAATCCATTAACTAGGAACTTCATCAGACAATGCAAAAACCTGACTGCCTAGTTAAATACTTTTAAATTATGACATCACTTCCTGACTCACATTTAAAAGGAAAATACCTTGTCGCCTCAGAGTAAGATGTTATCCTGTTCGATTCTCAGCTAAAGCGTCTTTCTGTGCTGAGACATGCGTGACTGGGCGTAACTTCGTTGAAGGTTGTGCATCAGGGCTGGCAACTCGACACGTAAAAATCTACTGCCAATCATTAGCGGACTGGAGTTCTGCTGTGGTGACCCCTAACCAGGAAAAGCCGAAAGACACAACAACAACCTTACTTACTTACACAAAAGCTATTATTTAAAAACAGCAATAAGTAAAAAAGAGAACAAAAGAGCAAGAGAATGTGCAAAAGCGGATGTGATACAATAACCCTGACATTGAGAATTAATAACAATTTAAAAAACACATAAATATGTGAGTAAACATATAAAAATATATAATAAATATTCAAGATATGTTGTGAAATATACACAAATATAAATTAAAATTGCCTGCTGAAAGCAGGTTTATCTGTTTAAAGCTTTCAATTTTAAAATACTGGCAATGGACATACTATCGTTTAACCCCGGCCAGTGTATTGAATCTAGACAGATTTGCCAGCTCAATTCATTTCTCTCTAAGAGATATGGCCATGCACCCCCCCCCATATGATGGATTGACCATATCTAAAACTGTAAATTTAAATCTATGATTGGGATGCTGTATAATATGTAGGGAGGTTACATGTGTAAATGTGGATCATGTAAATTCTGTTCCTACATACTGTAAGTGAATGAAATTAATATTAAGGGGTTGAGAATTAAGATTAGAGATGGTTACTGTTGTTTTACTGAAAAAAGTTGTGTACTGTGCTGTATGTGAATTTTGCCCCTGTTTTTACATAGGCAAAACTGAGCGTAAGCTCAAACATAGAATTGGTGAGCATTTAAGAAACATTAGAGATCACTGTGAAACCAGTGCTTTAGCAAAACATATTATACAGCATCCCAATCACAGATTTAAATTTATAGTTTTAGATGTGGTCAATCCATCATTGGGGGGGGGGGGGTGCATGGTCATACCTCTTAGACAGAAATTAATTGAGCTGGCAGATCCATCTAGATTCAATACACTGGTCTGGGTTAAATTATACTATGCCCATTGCCAGTATTTTAAAATTGAAAACTTTAAACAGATAAACCTGCTTTCAGCAGGCAATATTAGTATATATTTGTGTATATTTCACAATATGTTATCCTGAATATTTATTATATATTTTATATGTTTACACACATATTTATGTGTTTTTTAAATTATTAGTTCGCAATGTCAGGGTTATTGTATCACATCCGCTTATGCACATTCTCTTGTTCTTTTGTTCTCTTTTTTACTTATTGCTGTTTTTAAATAATAGCTTTTGTGTAAGTAAGTAAGGTATTTTCCTTTTAAATGTGAGTCAGGAAGTGATGTCATGATTTAAAAGTATTTAACTAGGCAGTCAGGTTTTTGCATTGTCTGATGAAGTTCCTAGTTAATGGATTTTGGAACAAAAGTGCTTACTTGCAGAAGAATCAATAAACGTGGCACCTGTTTGTCAAGACTTGAGCATTTTTTGTGCATTTCTTGGGACCTTGTCATATGCTTTCTCCCAGTCAAGGAATACCTTGTAGGACTCTTTCCTCATCTCTAGCTTCTTCTCAACTATCTGTCTCACTGCAAACATCGGATCCTTTTTGCTGCATCCTGATCTGAATCCGAACTGCTCACCTCCCATCTTACTTTCTATGTATATGTTTATCAGTCACCTTTCCAGCATATTTAAGCATTGTGACAGGAGTTTGATACCTCTGTACTGTCCATAGTTGTGGATGTCCCTTTTGTTTTTGGACACTGGCATGAGTATGCTTATTCTCCAGTCATCTGGGATGTGCCTTTCTCTCCACACTGTTATGAGTAACCTCATGAGCCATCTCTCTCCATCTCACCCAACATCTTTATTATATCTGCTGTGACCTCATCTGAGTATGCTGCTTTCCCTGACTTCATTTTCCTTAGTGCTGTTCTTACTTCTTCTATGATGGGCTTCTCTCTTTCTCCCCTCATAGGCTGCCTTGGGGCAGTGCAGTTTCTGTGGAGTTTTCTTCATTTTGGAAGTACTCCTTCCATCTGTCTTTGGTGTCCTGTAGACTGATGAGCAGATTGTTGCTGGCATCCATTATGAGGGTGTCAGACTACCTTCCTTATCCTTCTGTCTTTGCCTTGCAAACCAATACAACCCAATGCAGTTTCTTTGTGCCACCTATGGATTCACTTTCTAGAAGCTGGTAGAGTACTTCTGATACCCTATTCTTTGTTATTACAACTCCTTTCTTAGTCTATTTGTTAGTGAACCAGTATTTCTTTCTAGCCTAGTCCATCTTTTCTATCTCCCACTTTTTCCTGCACTCCTTCTTTCTCTTGATGACTTCCTGCACTTCTGCATTCCACCACCAGCTTTCCTTATGTACCTTATTTCCATGCCTGGCTCAGCCACATATCTGTTCTGTAATTCTCACACATGCTGTTTTGCGGCACTGCCATTCTTCTTTAACTCCACCTATTTCCTCCTCTGTGCTACAGCCTTAAACTGTTGTGCTTTCTCTCCAGTCAACTTCCAGGTCTTCAACCTGACCTCTGTTGACCTTACAGCCCTCTCTGACCACTGCTTGCAGCTGATTTTGGCAACCAGTGAATTATGCCATGGACCAACTGTTTCACTGGAGATGACATTGCAATCATTGACTCTACCCCAATGCCCTAGCCTTACTAAGAGGAAGTCTACATGAGTTGACTGTCTCTGACTGTCTCTCTTTCTGAACCATGTGTTGGCTACTATCAAGCCATTTGCCAGACATAAGTCTAGAATGGCTTCTCCTTCTTTTTTCCTGTTACCCCACCCAAGTGGAACCAGGCAGTCCTCATATCTTGCACTGTCTGTCCAAATATATGCATGCAAGTCACCCATTATCAACACCAATTCTTGTTGTCTTGCTTATCTGGTACATCATGCATATCAAGGCATACAGTGAATATACCATAATGACTGCATACAGTATGGGGTTTATTTGTTTATTGATTTATTTATTTATTTATTGTTTAAGTATTCTAGTCTTTACTTCCTTCTAACTGATTTTTTCTCTGTTTAGGACTTTATGTGGTACATGAGTGACCATGGATGAAACACATTTGATTTGTTTCTTCTCGGTCAAGGTAGCATGGTCACGGCAAACGGGAGGCAGTCCAAGTTATATATAATATGAACACCTCATTCACTGACAAGTTCATAACTTAAGACTCCGTTCCCCAGCCCTGGTGGCCAAATGTCTTTTCCAACCTTAACTTTCAGTTTTAAATTTGACTGTTTTAATCCACTGGCACTTGCCAGAGTTCAAAGGAAAACATGTCCCATTACTTGCTCTAACATACTAGCTCAAGGGAATTATGTTCATTTAATTCTAATGTTTATGATCCAGCTAGGCTTGGGGAAGAATCAAAGTGCAATGGTGTTGTCATGTTGCATTCCAGGCCTGTATCTCTCTGCCCATTAATGGCTGCTTGGCAATATGGTAATGAAATGGTAGTGTTTGAGGCAACAGACTTAAACAGAAAGTTGTTTTAGTTTTAGGTAGCAAGCTTAAATATTCCTCTAGGAACACTGTTCTTTTATTTTTGTATGGCATGAGTGGGTTCAGTTCACCTTTTGCTTTTTTGTTCTGCAACTAAATACCTAGAGACACTGAGCAATGAAAAGTAAAAAGTGAAAAAAAATCAGATAAACACACCAACTCAGAATGTATTATTCAACTATTTCAACACTTTTCTTTAAAACCAAACATGAACTTCATCAGACCTACTCAATATAAATTAACAACCCCATTAAATGATCAAAGTTATAAATCACATGATCAAGACATCCAATCAACCACAAATAATCGCACTATATTTTAGAATGCAAAATTCAAACTGCATTTTAAAATACAAAATTATATATAACATGTATGAACATATATATATATATATATATATAAATATATATGGTTTACTATCACATGTTCGACTCAACATTGTTCGATAGTATAGATTTCCGAACCAAATGTTCGGAAATCTGAACACCGAACAATGTTAATGTCAAACGGAGCATTTCAGTGCAGTCGAATGTCAAAAATGTCAACTACACTGAAATGCTCCTACCT
>NC_056731.1:856747261-856799761 GCF_019279795.1 Protopterus annectens
TAACAAGAACCTATTAACAAAACAGTGTGAAAACATGTAAGACCTATTTTATGAGGAATTACCAAAAATAAATTGTGCACATTGATTGCCGCAGAAATAGCATTCTCAATAAACTCACAACTAGCTATCTTTCTTAAACAATGCCAGGAGTCTCTTGGTATATGTGGTTTGTCTCAAAAGAAAAAAAAATAACTTTCATCCACTAAGACTGCAAGAGGCTCTATTTTGCTATCTGTAGAGGAAATCATAGACCTCAAGGAGAGACTTGCAAGTTCTTATGGGCTTTTGCAATGCTAAAAATGGCCAAAATGACTGGTTGTTTAACCCTTAAAAATTCCAAATAATCATGGGCAAGTTGTCAACCTTAAATATGTGTTGAAGCCCTTGATCAATTTTACCATATACTATATAATTTCATTTTTGACATAGAATCATAAAAACACCATTATTTATATAATCCAACATTTTACTTGAATAATCTATAGCACTCAGTAACACACCACCTAGTTTGTCAGGCTACATGCTTTTGACAGATCTACCTTTTATCAGTTCATTTCATACTTTTATGTCTTCAAAAGTTAAATTATGATAGTTCTTGCCAAAACCACTTGAAAGCATTTTCCTTAAATCATTTTTATGTAATTTGTCAAATAGTGAGATTAATGGCATTGCGGAAATGAAAAGTACTGTCACTGTAAGGCACCATCATTCTGGTATCCATTAAAATTATTAAAATAAATTCCCAAATTTAACTTCCTGGTGAACAACTTCAATTCCACCAGTAAGTCAGCCAAAACCGGTTTTCACGGAGAAAAAAAAGTGAATCCTTTTTGAAAAAATCACAGAACAAATGCAAAACATCAACATGGCAATAACTAAACAAATTCTTAAGCCATTAATGTTGCAAAGAGTACTTGAATAATTGTTGACAATCATCTCACTCTGCCCTTATCCAAACCCTTCCTGCCCTTGTATTGCTTAAAACTTGGAACTGATTATTGCAAAACATCTCCAGTTGTTGATGTTGCAACTCCTCAGGCCTCTTCAAAACCCTCACTGATTTCTGGGGGAAGGGTTTCCAAAAAAGCATCTTGTTCTTGACAGGTTCTCATATCTGTTGACACCTCATCATTCACTGCTATCATTGCAGTCTCTTTAAAATCTTTCCTGCACAGCAGAGGATATGCAGTTTTGTTCTCATTTGACCTGTTACCACAGAAGAACGTTTTTCTTTACATTTTATAATTTGATCACACTTCACATCCACCCTTCTGAAAACTTATTCATAGTCGTCTTCATAACTATGGTGCAGCAAATTGAAAATAATTTTGTTTTGCAATATTCTGATGTCAATCTAGAAGCGTTTTAATTCACTCTAATTATCCCTTGAAAGTGTAGGCATTAACTCAAGACCAGTTTTTTCAAATAAGTCCGATAAATGCCTCTTTACATTGAGTCGGGCTTAACACTATTAGATAATTTCCACAACTGTAAGCCTTTTGTTACCCCATTTTCACTGATACAACCTTGAAAAGTATGCTATCTAATTGTAACTTCTATTTCCCAACAAAAGAGTCTCAAACCTTTTTATTTTAGTTGACAAGATCTCACTGGTATCATTAAAGTGCCTAGTCATTTCCAGAGCAAAGGTTTATAAAGCCAGTCTGTTAAATGTGCGTATGCACTTCCCATCACTGAAAAAAAGCCTGTACATCACTATTGTTATTATTGCTTGTTGGTACATCTCTTTAGTTGAATGTAGTAATATGCTCATTATTGTTCTCTGTGCATCCTACTCTTTTGTTTATCAATGTAGCAGGATCAACACACCTGGATTACAAATGTACATACCATCATTTGCATTACTTGCTCCACCACCAGCCATTGAATTCACTTGTTCAGTATTCATTTTGCACATGAATTTAGAAAGTAACTGCCCTTATACAGTCAAATCATTAAAAGAAACAATGTAAGTAAAATGCTCCATTGCATTTCATTGTGACTGCTGTTGTACAAGTCCTAGGATTGACATGTCAAGGAAATAAACTAAGAACAAAAAAATCAAAATATAATCCCCAAATCAGCATAAAACAATATTTGAAAAGTTAAAGAAAAAAAATTAGGATTTATTATTCAGTAGGTTGTGCTTCTGCTCAAAATCAAACAAGAAATTCATCAAACATATTCAAACAGTAGCTCTGGAAAAGAGCAATTTATTACAACTTATTGTCTCACACTTGCAAGATCGAGATCAAGTCTTACCTGCTCAGGTAAACTGGCTGAAGTTATGAATTATGCAGAATATCTGATCACAATTTTTACTTCCCAGCTGCATTTTCTGATTTGCTTATATTTTGTTATTCATTTTTAACTACAACAAGATTTAAGCTACTGGTCAGTTCATCACTGAGAAAATGTGAGCTAGGCATTTTAGTACCTGACAGTGATTACCATTTCTTTGTAGTACAATACCCTCAGAGTGAAAATAATAAATGATGGAGGCTGTGAGAGACTTGTCAGTCCTGCATAACAATGTTTTTTTCAGTTGTCCCATTATTTTGTAAAATACTGTGCCTGAGTACATTCATCAAGGCAATGCATGTACTTGAGATGTTAATTACAATCTAATGAAAGAAACGGGTCATGTTCTGAGATTTGTTGTATCGAAGAGATCTAATGGATTATTTTATTATTATTATTATTACAGTGTTTTTGCACACAGTGTGTATTCAGCATTTAGAAGAAATTCAGTGGGGCTGGCATCTCTCTGTTCACCTAAACTATTCAATTACTGTACTCTGTTAAGTATACTGACTTCTTTGCTCTTCCTTCCAGAGTCACTCCTGCATTAAATCACATTCTTTGTGTCATAAGAAATGGTGGTGTAGTTGTAATGATGGATTGGCAGCACAAAGGAAAATTGGGCAGACACGGGGTTGTTATTCACTGATTGGGCTGTCTATCAATGTAGTACTGATTAAAGATAATGCACCTTCATCACAAGATACTTTACAAAGCAGTATACTTGTATTTAGAAGAGCATTATATTTATTAAGACAGAACAGGCACCTAAGATATATTTCCATAGACATGTGGTACCAGAAAAAAATATTAATCTAGTATCTTGTGCACTTAATACGATGTATGGTCAGCATACTTATGGAAAAGAGATGATATAATATACATGCATGCAAACTGTTGGCTTTACTGTCTCAGACTGACATTGCAATGAGCCAATACTTCTCTTTACAGCAAGCCTTCTCCAATTTGGTTCTCGAGGCCTGATATTCCATCCCTCCACCTATCAGTAACTCTGAAACTCTCTGCTTTCACATCCAACTTTCTTACTCACCTTAAACCAAACACAACTTGCTCCTGCTTTATTCACCCTATCAGAAACCTGCAAGCTTATCATAATTTCTTATCAGTATATACATGTATATTATGCAGCACATTTTGTAACATGCTTTTCTAGTCAGCACAAGAAAAAAATCCATCTATTCTAAATCTCTACGCAATATTTTATGTGCAAAACAACATCTGAATCTTGAAATTTGGCACATTGAAACTAATGCATTTAAACTGAGAGGATAATTCAAAATATTTGTTAAATTATCCCTTCTTATTGTATGAATGAATGTTAATTATGCCTTTTTAAAATCTTGGGATTTTAAATTGTTCTTTGTACTCCTCTGAAGGCTCTACTGAGCTAGCAGGAGTGCAGTTTACTTTTTATTAAAGTTAGTTTCTGCTTGAATTTCACCATTTTATTTGCTACTAGACAGGTAATTTTGATACAGACTGTTTGATCTGAAAAGTATCACTTTTGGCATTTCTTGTTATCCTCTATAAAACACACTTTATCGTAGAATACAACACTCTTTGCTGTTTTCCACATTTTATACACTCTGCGTATTGAAAAAAAAAACACTTTTGCAAAACATTATCTAACATTATAACTGCATTGAAGCATTACTTAAATATTATGTCTAATTTTTTCTATACATTTTATCACAATTCATGTGCAAATAAATAAATTAAGAAGCTTTCAACCTATGTTTATAAAATTAAGTAAATTCCTTTATAAATTATTTGCATTTTGTCTTGGTTATTGGTAGCTATAATATAACTAACCAGTGTGCTATATGACAGTACATGAGAAGAAAATACAAACATTTAAATTTAAGAAATTTCAGTCTCTCATGCTATTATTTAGCACAATCTTTGAACCCGTTGGAACTTCAACACATTTACTTTATTTTGTGGTATATTGAGTCATTGAGATTTGTTGTATGAAGTGTCAGTTGCAGCTATACTGCTCCACTCTATACCAGGACTTTGAGATATGCAGTATGAGGGAATTTGGTTGAACCTCCATTTGTAGTCATTAGAATTTTGTGTTATTTCCTTGTGCTGTCACTGATGATGATGATGCAACCTAGGACCTTGTCACAATATATATCCATAGCACTCTAATAAGGGGTGTAAGCATACGGTCATTTCACAATTTCACAAACTCATACCTGACTATTCATTTGTGAAAGCTCATTATTACTCTGTTGGTTCATTCACTTCTGTAATTTTGCTTAAGTATTCTGTGTTCGTCCTGTACACTACAAACATCTCTTGAGCTTGGCACAAGCACTATTCATGATTAGAAGCAACAACACTACCCTACATCTTATTAGTATAATCCATAGTAATAACGTTAGCATTAGATGGCATTTTACTCACTACTATTTGTCCTTCCTTTACAGATAAACTATTCTTTACACATCTGTTATACTACATTTTCAGAATTATTTGTCTTTAAAGTGATGAATGCTTTAAGACAAGTTTATTAGGTTCATAGGTTCATAGGTTCATACTAGGCTATCTGCCCGAGGGCATTTATAAGCCTAGCCCATAGTTTTGTGGCTTGCGCCACCCCTTTAGTTTGGAGAAACTATGCCCATTATTTTGCTGTGCCTCTGTCGAGCAGTGACACTGAGGTAACCCCTGGGGTGTATCTGCGATCTCCCATCCATTGGTCAAGATTCCTCTTGAACAAGGCCAGCGAGGTGCTCTGCCTCACATAAACCGGGATTTTGTTCCACAGCATAGGGAGTCTTTGGGTGATGAATCTATCCCTCCAGCACGTCCTATTAATAACCGTGTCGAGGTTTAAGTCTCCGCCCTTGTGGCTCTGAGGGATCTAGATTTTTGAGATGAAGCATGTTCATCAAATCTGGGTTTGACATGGCCTTGTATGTCAGGCATAGGTCACCTCTGAGCAAGCGGTAAGCAACTGAATATAACTGGAGTTCTTTCAGTCGGGCAGCATAAGACAGATTTTTGAGACCCTTTATCCTTTTGGTGAGGAACTTTTGTGGCCTCTCCAGCTGCTGCAAGTGTCGGGTCAGATACATTCCGAATGGGGCATTGTACTCGATCATTGGTCTGATGAGTGATGAGTATAGGGAGACTATGACTTCCCTTGATCTAGATGTGAATCCCTTCATGATAAGGTGGGCAATGTAGAAGGTCTTCCTAACTAATTTAGCAATATGAGTGTCGAATGAAAGGCTACTGTCAACCTGGGTTCCCAGGTCCCTAATAACTTCTTCTGTGTTCAGGGATTGCCACCTATATGGTAGCTAGGGGTAACCTTATTTTTCCCGAAGGGTATGACTATGCATTTCTTGGCATTTAACTTTAGGCCATGGCTCTGGCACCAGTTATCCGTTTCTGTGAGACCCTTCTGAAGGATATCTGTGTTGGATGTGTTTTCAACTATGGCCCAGTTTGCAGTCATCTGCAAACTTTGTCAGCCATAACCCTCCTGTGTTTGCTTGTACTTCAGAAAAGTAGATGCCAAACAAGAGTGGGCCCAGGACTGAGCCCTGTGGGACACCACTTGTGACAGGCTTTGAGTCTGACATGGCGCCAGCAACTCTGACCCTGTGGGTTCTGTCACTCAGCCAGTTTGCAACCCATCTTGGAATGTATGGGTTTACATTTAAGTTGATGAGTTTTTCAATGATACCCGAGTGAGGTATTGTATCAAAAGCCTTCGCCAGGTCTAGGTAGGCTGTATGGACTGCCTTTCCTCGTCAATGGCCTTGGTGACTGTTTGAAAAAGTCAACCAAGTTTAAAAGGCATGATCTGCCTTTGACAAAGCCAAACTGGGTTGGATCCAAAGTCTGCAAGTTCCCTATGTCTTTATTTATGAGATCCATTATGATCCTCTCCATGGCTTTGCAGATAAGGCTTGTCAAGCTAATGGGACGGTAATTTCCAGGGTCGGTGGAGGCACCGCCTTTGTGGAGTGGGACCACAGTCGCTGTCGCCACTCCTGGAGTGCGTATCCGGAGGTGAGACTAAGATTAAACAGCTGTCCTAACTGTGGGTTTAATTCCTCGTTGAGTTCATGGAGCACACAGCCGGGGACACCATCAGGTCCCATGGATGCTGTGTTCTTTGCCTTGGAGAGAGCAGTTCTCACCTGGGCGTTAGAGATGTTTTGGGGGGCTACAATCATTTGGTATAGATATCTCTCCTTTAGGGGAGGGGAGAAGTTTGCACTGAACCTGTCAGCCAGTATGTTGGCAATGTCTGTAGGATCAGTAATCTTCACATCATTTTGAACTAATTCTGAGCATATCTGGGAGTTTCCTCCTAGGTTTCTGACATAGCTAAAGAATGCCTTATGGTTGTCTTTAGAGTCCTTAGCTATTTTTTTCTCAAAATTAGCTTTGGATGATTTTATGAGAGCTCTTAGCTTTTTACTTATAGTGATCAGTGGTGTCTTACCTTTTAAGGATTTTGCTCTGTCTTGTAGTAGCTTTCTCCTTTTGTTGTAGAGTTTGTTTATGGCTTGGGTCCACCAGACTGGACGCTTGCCTTTGGTACAAAGAGTCTTTGTTTTGCTTGGGATTGCCTGATCCATGCAGCCCTGCAGGTGCTGGTAGAAAGCATTTGTAAGTGATTCAGTGGTTTGAGTAATGTTAACCACCGGCTCAGGGGCCTTAAAGGAGACCACACTAGTCTTTAGAAGTGTGAAGTCGGCTTTCGAGAAGTTCTTTACTGTGGTCTTTTTCATTTCGGTGGGGCGGATGAGGACCTCCAGCAAGATTAGTTTGTGATCAGATCTCACCAGTGAGGGGTATACTTCCGGTGTTGAACATTGTGCTCCCATGTTCGTGATGATGAGATCAAGTATGTTTTCTCCTCTTGTGGGGATGGTGACTAGTTGTTCCATGGCATTTGAGTTTATGAATTCCAGGAACTTTTGGGCTAGAGTGTTTGAGCTTGAGTAGTGTTCCCAGTCTATATTAGGGTAGTTGAAGTCACCTAGTATGATGGTGTTTGGAGATACATTTATCCCCTCCAGTGTTTTCAGGAAGGCCATTTGAGGTTCCTGAGTTTGCGAGGGTGGCCTGTAACATGCTACAAATTGCAGAGCAATCTTGCCTATGGTTAATTGCACCTGGATGGTTTCCGATGCATCGTGCAATGCCACCAATCTTGAGGTGTGGGTGTCCTTGATGAATTTGGATACCCCTCCTCCTTTCTTGGTATTGTCCGGGTTTTGGGGCCGGAACGCATGATATGAGGTAAAACCTGATACTGCTGGGGTGCTCTCAGGAGCCTTGAACCAGGTTTCTGTCACAGCACAGACATCGATGTTCTCCATACTGAGAAGGGCCTCGAGTGCGTGCATCTTGAGGTTGAGACTTCTGGCATTGAGCAGCATTACCCTTACTTTTTTTTCTTTGTTTTGTTCTAGGGTGGTAGGTTTAGAATTTGAGCCTTGCCTAAAAAAGGCACTATGGGGGTGGCAAGAGCCTTTGCCAAAATCCGAATCCCAGGGTGACAAGTGCAAGCCGTCCCTTGAAGCAGCGTGGCTTGTCCAGCATGTCATCCCAGGCAGACAGACATTGGATCCCCTTTGAATGACACCAGAGTTTAAGCCAATTGTTAAAGCTGATCATCTTATCTCTGTATTGTGGCATCATTCTTGGTGAAGGTAGGATACTGCTCAAGGTCAGGGTCATACCTGCTTGGGCTACATAATCAGAGAGCTCCTCTATGTCTCTTTTCATGTAGTCCAAGGAGGTGCGTTCAGGTCGTTAACACCAGCGTGGACAATGATTGAGTCGTACTTGTACCTGCTGTTGAGAGACCTGAATGCATGCGTTATGTGGCGGATTCTAGCACCCGACAGGCAGCTTACTGTGACCTTCTCCTTACTCAGTCTGGTGAGCGGGACGTCAGTGTGTCTGACTATGGAGTCACCAATGACTAGTGTGTCTGGCATTGTGTTTGGCCTTAAGGGCTGTGACTGCTTGACACTCTGACTGTGTTGTCTATGTGTTGCAGGTGTTGTGTTCTGAGGTGGTAGTTGTTTGGGTGTCTGCTTTGGTGGCCTCTGCTGTTTTGGTAGATTTTTGATCAGAGCCTCCAAGTATGTCTTTGTGTGTTTATGTGTATGATTTGAGGTTGTGATGGTATTATGTGAGACTGGGTCTATAGTGTGTGTGGTTACCTTCTCCTCCTGTCTGGTCATGCCAGTCCTATGTTGAGAGAGCTCAGCCTCCAGTTTGGCCGTATAGTTGCATATCTCGCATGTATGTGTGTTTTGTGGGAGGAGGAGAGGGTTGTCTGTGTACATGAGGCAATTGTAACATTGCCTCAATATTCCCAGGTTCACCAGCTGAGCAGGAGAGGACATTAGCAACTGATCCCTCGACATGCTAGAAGGAATAGACAGAAAAACTTAAGAAAAGGTTCTGGGGGATGTGGGTGACCGAGAAATGGGGTTTACTTTTTTGGGGTACTTTCTATAACAAGAGTGCTGTATCAAGGTGATAAGTACTGTAGGAGCAAGTGCTTCGCTATACAGATAGAGAATAGTCTACTTGGGAGTCAAGTAGAGATAATTTATAGTTGTAGGATACACTAAATAGAACAGTAGTATACTTTGAGGAAGGTAGTTTTAAGGAAAATTTGAAGAGTGGACTTTAGGTAGCCCTAATAGTTTAAATCTGATTAACCGCTGCCCTAGTGTGCAACGGTAGCAGCTCAGCTAAAGCGCTAATGCGTGCTTTATAGCAGGGGCTGGAAAAACAGGAAATGACCCAAAATGGCCGACAAATTACTAGTTGCTGCTTCTAACCACTCCTCTGAGGACAAACAAGCAGCTCAGTACTCCCCACTCCCACTGGTGAGTAAAGAAACTACCTCTGGCCACACAAGAAAATGGAGGAACACAGAAACCAAATACAAAGCCCAGGGATCAGCAAAATCTGATCACTGGAACAACTAGATAGGAAAGTTTAGGAAAGGAGAAATATTTTTTTGTTTTTTTTTTTTTGCAAACAGACAGAAAAAATACAGTAAATGCTTTGTTTTCGACTAAATTGCTATCAAAGGCTGGTACACTTGAGTGTATTAGCCTGTTTGTTACTTTTAAGCAATACTTTAGCCCACAAGTGCAATCAACAATATAAGCTCACAAAAACAGGAAAATAAGGTAATAAAACAGTAATATAGGCACAAACAGTAGTCGAAAAGCTCAAAAGATCGAAAAATGCAAACTAAAAAGTTTAAAAATACTTATGATCAAGAAAGTTGCTTTTTCTGCTCTCTGCTGGCTTAGGAACTCTGCAGGGGACCACGAGGAGCTATGCCTAGTTCTCTAATGCCAGAAAAGCCTGCCAAAGCGTGCTTTATAGCAGGGGGCTGGAAAAAACAGGAAATGACCCAAAATGGCAGACAAATTACTAGTTGCTGCTTCTAACCACTCCTCTGAGGACAAACAAGCAGCTCAGTACTCCCCACTCCCACTGGTGAGTAAAGAAACTACCTCTGGCCACACAAGAAAATGGAGGAACACAGAAACCAAATACAAAGCCCAGGGATCAGCAAAATCTGATCACTGGAACAACTAGCTAGGAAAGTTTAGGAAAGGAGAAATATTTTTTTGTTTTTTTGTTTTTTTTTGCAAACAGACAGCAATTGACAACAAGTCGACAGCTTTGCTTTATACCTTCTGACCAATAGAGTAAAGATGGAACCAATCCAATTTCTTGTTAAGGGGTGTTTCAAAGTTCCAATAATGTGAGAAAATAATCAACTTTCAAGGACATTTCTTTTTTATTTAATATGTTGGTAACAGTCTGAATATCTTGTTCAGTCTTTTCATTACTTTCAGAATAAGGTGAACTTGATATAATATGATGTGTCTAAATTTCTAATCAAATGAAAATTTTCTACAATCTGCATTGCAGACCATCATTAGAGATTAAGTCTTCTATTATGCCATATTAAGAGGATATGTTTCAATATATTAATTACTGTAGTACTCAATATATCTTTCTTTTTTGTAAAATATTCTATTAATGTTATTCATTTTTGAAGATGATTACAATTAAGACAAAATTTGAGCTGCAATATAATATATGAATAATATGAATTATGCTTTAAAGAAAAAGGTAAATTATAACTATTTACAATACACACAATAAGCCTGAGACCAAAATATTAATAAAACAATCAAGTCAAATAAAAATAAGTCTTAGTAACAGTCTAAAATGCTTAAGTAGAAGAAGTAGATGTATCAATGAGAGCAAAACATTCAACCAGAGATCATTTTGTTCAATTTGTTCGAATAGAGTCTTTTTACTTTTTACACAAGGCTAACAAACTAAGAAAAACACTAAAAAATTAAAAAATTGAGCCACAAAGATAGTAAAATTGTAGCAAATAGTTTAATACAGCACCAACAGACTAAGCGCTTTCAACATAAAGTTCAAATGGCTTCTTCAGAGTCAAACCAATTAAGCTAAGTTGGGGTTATATACTCAAGGTAACAATCAATCATTCAATTAATTACATCAGAAGTAAAGAGTAGCCCTAAGCTAAGCTACATTTCTTTTACTGTTATTAAAGTTTCAAACATTAAAAAATATATAATATATATATAGTGTTCGTTATAACACATTTTAAATGCAATAAATACACAAAAAGTAAGACCAAAAACCTTTATTAATAATAATATACAATATTCTATAGAAAAAAAATCCAAACTTTCTTAACTTGGCATTATCTTTAGCTACTATTGAATGTATTTTAGAGATTAAATTATTAAAATCTTGATGTTTGTAAATGATTTCAAATAAAAGTTATATCCATTCAATAAACTTATTACAACTAGTGTTGGACAAGACTTGAGAACTTGGTTTGAACTGATGTTAGAATTAATTGTAAATTAATTACGTCATTTTTATTTATATTAAACTCTGATGAAATAGAGTCCATTGATTTAATTGTTGTTTCTTTAAGACATTGATAACCATAATGAAAATGTTTATTTTCCAAGAGTTAAGTATTTGAGCTGACATTTTATTACTAGAATTGTTTATTAACAAGAAATGAATAAGAGATTCAAATCAAAATGTATAATTTGTATTCTTTAACATTATTTTCTTAAATATTTTTAAAATTAAATGTATGTAAGTAGAATTAGATAGGAAATATGTAGTAGCTTGAATATATAGGAAAGCAAAATTAATTATATAAATTAGTATTTATTGATTCTCATGAATACACTCCTTTAATATTACTCAAAGTGGAAAGTAGTAATTTCCAACTGGCTATATAATTGATGTCTAAAGAATTAAAAATAATTTTTATAACTGTTGCTTTTGCATAGTTTTTTTTGTTTGGAAAATTTATACCTGCATATTTTCAAGGCCTAAAGTTGCGATTTATGCTTAATCTAGGTTTATTCGAGTGCCATAATGAATTTATACATTTTTTTTCTTTCTTATTAGGTGGTAGTATAAAGGACTGAATTATATATAATAACTTTGGAAATAATTCCACTTTAATAATCAGTAATCTATCTTCACATTATGTATAATTTTATTCCAGGAAAATTAGTTTAAGAGATTATTATTTGTTTCATAATTATAGTTTACAGTCTCTTTTGTATTGTTAAAATATGTATTCCCAAATATAACAAATTAGTAGACTGCCTAATAAATGATTATCTGTACATTGAGTTTTTTATTAATGAGGAGATATATTTAGAACTATTAAAGTGTAAATTAGGCATCTTTTGAAAATTTCTTATAACTTTCTCAAGTTCTTTTAATGTTTCAGAAGAAATTTTAATGGTTAATAGAATATTATCAGCAAATAACAATATTTTGGATATATATTCCTGATTAATTTCAGTGGTGCAGCGGTTAGCATTGCTGCCTCACAGCAAGAGGTTCTCCAGTTCGATTCTTGGCTGGGGTGCCTTCTGTGCGGAGTCTGCATGTCCTCCCTGTGGTCACATGGGTTTCCTCTGGGTGCTCTGGTTTCCTCCCACATCCCAAAGACATGCAGTAGGTGGATTGGACACTCCAAATTGGCCCTAGGTGTGAGTGTGTGCGTGTGTGTGCCTTCTGTGGATGGTTGGGTGCCGGGCTGGCAACTCGACACTGTAAACCTCCACTGCCAATCATGACCGGACAGATGATCCGCTGTGGCGACCCTTAACTGGGTAAAGCCGAAAGAAGAAGAAGAAGATTCCTGATTAATTTCTAAACCTTCATTTTTTTGTATTTGAATTTATAATAATTACAAGTATCTCAATAGCTAAATTAAATAATAAAAGAGAAAGAGGACAACCTTGTTTAGAAGTATATGGACCTAAATTTACACTTGCTTTATTTCTATTATAAATAGTCATTAACATTTTAATAAATTGTGAGGGAAAATCGAACAAATATAATACTTCAAATAAGTAATCCCAATTCAATGAATCAAAATCTTTTTCTATATCTAGACTAATAAATAGAGCTTCTGCTTTCTTATTATTTATCACATCTTTCAGGGTTATCATGCTTTTAATATTGTCAAACATTTGTCTTTTATGTATAAACCCAGATTGATCTAAAGTAATTATATTTGGTAAAATCAATTTCATTCTATCTGATAAATTAGACATAAAAATGGTATAATCTGCATTAAGCAGTGAGATTGGTCTATATGAAGAACATTTCTGAGGATCTTTACCTTCTTTTATAATTGGAGAATAATTCCATGAATTAAATTTTGTACTTTTATGTAAATTTGTTTTAACTTTTTGAGGAAATAATGTATATAGTTCTGGTATTGTATACCATCATTTTCTGGGGCTGGGGATTTATTGGATTTAATAACTTTCATTTTTTGATTGATTTATTGTAAAGAAATAGGTTTTAAAATTTTTCTTTTTTGTGAACAGGTGATTTTATTAATTAAAGATCGATCAATATTTGCTAATAAATCCTTTCTTCCATTCTTTTCTTTTTGATTTAAGAATGAATAATGGTTTCTGAAAATTTCCAATAAATCTCCAACATCTGAGTTTAACTTTTTCATTATGGGGTTTATTAGATTTTTAACACAATTTGTTTAAAATATGCATAGGAGATGTTAGATAAGATAATAATATAACCAGCTGAATGCGAGATGAACAACACAAAGGTAGTAGCGTAATCAAAAGGTTTAATATCCGCTTTCGTCAGTGGACTTCATCAGAATACACAAATAGCACAGTTTAAAACATTTAAATATCCCAACAGTTAACATGAAAATTAATCAATCAGACCACAATTAATTGAATAATTAAAACAAAATAAAAAACAAGAGAACTTTGTTCATGTAAAATTAAAAAAATCTAAAGGAACAAGTTCCTTGTTGATCTGTAATTTCCTATACTTTAAAAAACATTTAATATTAATATAATCATTCAAGCCAGGAGACTTGTCAGCGCTAAGTTTAATTTGCCATATTGTTTCACGCTGCTCTAAGAAATTCTTGTAATCACCCGCTCTAAGATCAGGATGTACCACTTCCAAAACAGAAAATAAAAATTTTTTATATGCCCTACAAACCTTTGTGTGCTTATAAAGAGCGTTGTTCTCATCCTTCGTTTTGATACTATAAAGGTGCTCTCTGATCCTAATGTTCAGACAGCGGGTGGTCATGCCAATGTAAAAGGCAGAACAACCTGAACATTGACTAATGTAAACCACCCCCTTAGTTTTGCAATTAACATACCCAGGGGACCTTAAAGGTGTAATCAATGGTTTCTATTCTAATGTATGGTCCCTCTGAAATAAACCGACACATATTGCAACTGTGGCAGCAATGCATCCCAGTCTGCTTAATATTAATATTCGAAACTGTCATGGTTTTACTTTCCAAAATCCCTTTTAAGTTATTATGGTTCCTGAAGACAAAAGATGGACCACCACCAAAAGTCTTTTTCATCTCTTCGTTTCCCTCAATAATTTTCCAATTATCAACAATTACTTGTCTAATCAAAGAACTATCAGAACTAGTCTCAAGAGAACACATAAGAGATGTTTTCACATTATTCTCACTGTCTCCTTCCCTAGTATTTCTTATAATAGAAGTAGGGAAGTCCATAATTGATCTAAAAATACTTGGACGTTTCTGTAAAATTTCGTTCATTGTTATACATAACTTATTAATTTCATACCCCCTCTCACAAAATAAAGAAACAATAATATAAAATTCCTCAAGTAAGTCGTTATGTTTAGATGTCATCCTGCTTGCCCTTATAAATTGTCCATGCGGAACATTTCTAATGACGTGCTGGGGATGGTTACTAGAACGGTGTAGGTACCCATTGGTAAAGGTCTCCTTACGGTAGATCTTACTATGTAACCGTCTGTCTTCATCATCCCAATATAGAAGGATGTCCAAAAAATTCACCCTCATTCCCATAGCACCCATAGTGAACTTCAAAAAATCAGAGGAATTATTAATGTATGTAAACAACTCATTGACTACAGATAAATTGCCTTCAATGACAAAAAATAAATCATCAATATATCGGCAAAAAAACTTGATGTTAAATTTCTGCTTCAAAGTGGGTATCACCTCATGCTCCCACGAGGCCATAACTAGATTGGCAAAAGTTGTTAGGCTCACACAAATCAGGAGAGTTATTTTTAACATTACATGATGAACTGGAACAACATACGGCTGATGTAACGAGCAGAAAACGGGCCAAATTAACCCGTGATACAATGGCCTATGACAATGACACTGCTTATAACAACTTTGCCAATAAAAGCCACTTTATGGAACAGAGCGGTGATATGAATCGCCACAAATTCTTTAACCAGAGGGGCACTGGGACTCGTACTGACTTCACCAACAGGTCTAAGGAACCGGGGTTGGTTGAGATTGGTGACGGAAGGGGTTCTAAAACTAAGCAAACGGAAAGCCGATTTATCAATGATGGGTCCCATGAAGGTTTAAATAAAGAGATTATTAACATCACTAATGAAGACAGAGACAATACTGCAGACAAAGGAGTTATTGACTTTGATAGTAATGAAACAGGGACTAACGGACATTGTACTAATTCCGACGGGTCAGTTCGACCCAAAGCAAAGACTGGTAACAACATTGGGGGGAAGGTTACAAGTGGTTCAATCCCTGCTTCTACTTTTTTAAACAAAAAAGGGAATCAAAGCAACAAGAACACCGTCTTAACTCGCAGTCGGACCTTTCTGGGGTCCAATTCCTCGGGGGACGAGACCTAGACAAGACATTTGATCAGTTTAAAGTTATTAATTTAACGGAACATTGTTTTTCTGACCATGAAATCAATGTACTAAAACGTGGTTTAAATTTTATTCCCACCTTTAGGGCAAATGTCTCTAACACTATTATTGACATTAAGAGGTTTTCTAGAAAACTCAATGTAACTCATGTGTTAGATTTTTTAACTGAAACAAACCAACAAAGTAAGTTTTTGATAAAACCCTCCGTGTTCACTCCTCACCTGCACCACACTATTAAGACATTTGAGGAACAATGCATAGCGGATGTCAGCAATGTTTTAAGTAACCACAGGTACACCTTTGATAATCTCACAAAGGAAGAAAGACAAGCATTGAGGAACCTGAAGTCAATGAATCATGACTTCAGGTTCATGAAGAGTGACAAAGGGGGAAACATTGTGATAATGAGTCAAAAAGCTTATCAAACTAAAATGTCACAAATAATTAACAACCAAGACGAATATGAAATAATTAGTTTGTCTGATTTCAAAAGGAGGGTTCGTTTTATACATTCTGAACTATATGGTTTATTTATGACAGGGGAAATAACACGTGAAGTTTATGAATTCTGTGTAGTGGTTGAGCCACGTATAGGGGTAATCTTTGGGATACCCAAAACCCACAAGAACACAGAGGATCCCCCTTTAAGACCTATAGTTTCCAGTTCTCACTCAGTCACGGAAGGCATTTCTTTGGTTGTAGATGTCATATTGGGCCCCATCTTAAGTGAAGAACCATCTTATGTCAAGGATTCTTGGCATTTTCTAAGTAAGTTTGGGAGTTACATCCAGGAACAAGGTTTTGATCCATCAGAACACATTATTTTTACTGTCAATGTTATTTCCTTATACACCTGTATTCCTCATTGTGAAGGAACAGAAGCAGTTTGTGAACTCTTGACAAAAAAGGGTGGTAATTTCACCTCTAATTTTGTTTCTACTATTAGATTGTTTTTGGAATTAATTTTAGAAAACAATGTTTTTCTTTTTGACAAACAATATTATAGGCAGAGAAAAGGGGTGGCCATGGGGTCTCCTGCCACCCCTGCTTTTGCCAATCTAGTTATGGCCTCGTGGGAGCATGAGGTGATACCCACTTTGAAGCAGAAATTTAACATCAAGTTTTTTTGCCGATATATTGATGATTTATTTTTTGTCATTGAAGGCAATTTATCTGTAGTCAATGAGTTGTTTACATACATTAATAATTCCTCTGATTTTTTGAAGTTCACTATGGGTGCTATGGGAATGAGGGTGAATTTTTTGGACATCCTTCTATATTGGGACGATGAAGACAGACGGTTACATAGTAAGATCTACCGTAAGGAGACCTTTACCAATGGGTACCTACACCGTTCTAGTAACCATCCCCAGCACGTCATTAGAAATGTTCCGCGTGGACAATTTATAAGGGCAAGCAGGATGACATCTAAACATAACGACTTACTTGAGGAATTTTATATTATTGTTTCTTTATTTTGTGAGAGGGGGTATGAAATTAATAAGTTATGTATAACAATGAACGAAATTTTACAGAAACGTCCAAGTATTTTTAGATCAATTATGGACTTCCCTACTTCTATTATAAGAAATACTAGGGAAGGAGACAGTGAGAATAATGTGAAAACATCTCTTATGTGTTCTCTTGAGACTAGTTCTGATAGTTCTTTGATTAGACAAGTAATTGTTGATAATTGGAAAATTATTGAGGGAAACGAAGAGATGAAAAAGACTTTTGGTGGTGGTCCATCTTTTGTCTTCAGGAACCATAATAACTTAAAAGGGATTTTGGAAAGTAAAACCATGACAGTTTCGAATATTAATATTAAGCAGACTGGGATGCATTGCTGCCACAGTTGCAATATGTGTCGGTTTATTTCAGAGGGACCATACATTAGAATAGAAACCATTGATTACACCTTTAAGGTCCCTGGGTATGTTAATTGCAAAACTAAGGGGGTGGTTTACATTAGTCAATGTTCAGGTTGTTCTGCCTTTTACATTGGCATGACCACCCGCTGTCTGAACATTAGGATCAGAGAGCACCTTTATAGTATCAAAACGAAGGATGAGAACAACGCTCTTTATAAGCACACAAAGGTTTGTAGGTCATATAAAAAATTTTTATTTTCTGTTTTGGAAGTGGTACATCCTGATCTTAGAGCGGGTGATTACAAGAATTTCTTAGAGCAGCGTGAAACAATATGGCAAATTAAACTTAGCGCTGACAAGTCTCCTGGCTTGAATGATTATATTAATATTAAATGTTTTTTAAAGTATAGGAAATTACAGATCAACAAGGAACTTGTTCCTTTAGATTTTTTTAATTTTACATGAACAAAGTTCTCTTGTTTTTTATTTTGTTTTAATTATTCAATTAATTGTGGTCTGATTGATTAATTTTCATGTTAACTGTTGGGATATTTAAATGTTTTAAACTGTGCTATTTGTGTATTCTGATGAAGTCCACTGACGAAAGCGGATATTAAACCTTTTGATTACGCTACTACCTTTGTGTTGTTCATCTCGCATTCAGCTGGTTATATTATTTACTTGGTCTATTTGGTTCCTGTGCTTTGTACGATGTTAGATAAGATGCTATGTTAGGTTTTTCCACAGCCAATTCAGTTTTATGAGACAGCAATTCATTATATTTATTATTTAGAGTTTTTATCTCTTCATTATTATTTTCTGAGTTGTTTTCATTATTTATTTTTTTTTGCTTTCCTTTAATTTAGATTGGATATATAACAACTCTCTATTCCATTCTTTTTATTTATGTTTATACCAGGAGATTGAACTACCATAAATATATGCTTTAAATGAGTCCCATACCATTATTAAGTTAGAATCAGGAGTATCATTCAGTAGTAGAAAGTTGTCTATCTCTTCTAATAGCCATATGTTATATTCCTTCATTTTAGTAATATACAATAGAATTCTATTAATAAAAATGAGTCTTTTAAAATTTATTTCTGTATTAACAATAATGCATCATGATCTGAAAAAGGACAATGTACTATATTAAATTTAATTATTTTAGATGTAATATTTTGAGAAATCAGTATTTTATCAATCCTTGACTGAGTACCATAATTGTAAGAATAATGGGTGAAATCTAAACAGTTTTTATCTTTAAATTTAAATGTATCTTTGATACTAAAATAATACTTCCATATTTTAGAGGATTTAGCAATAGAGAGTAATTTGAATTTTTGACCTGAATTAGTATCAGAATCATCCAAAAGACAGTTAAAATCACCTCCTAGTATTACATTTGCCTTATAATTGTTTATAATAAAATCAAGATGTTTTTCGATAATTTGACCCCCATACCTGGGAACCAATATACATTTACCAAAGTAAATAAATCCTCTGTTTCTTCATTTTATAATATGATTTGTAGCATTTGAATTTCCTTTTTCTATAGTATAGCTACTTCTCTTTTTTTAGATTTAAAAGAAAAATAAGCTAAGGTCATATACTTGCATATACAACATGTGGTTTATTTCTAAATATTTTAGTACATTTGCTCTCTTCTTAGCATTATTTAGACCATTTAGTGTGAGCCTATTTCAGTCCCAGAAACAACAGGCACCATATTTAAACTAGGAATCCTCCCCTGCTGGTCTCATAGCAAGTTTATCTCCCCAAGCCAGCTGTGTCTTATAGAATTTGCGGCACCTATCCTGTGGCAAATAACACCACTAACATAAGTAAAGCCAGCGGGACTTCCAACTGTAATGAAGAACCTTGCAAAACTTAAGTCCCCAAGCCAGCTGTGTCTTATAGAATTTGTAGCACCTATCCTGTGGCAAATAACACCACTAACATAAGTAAAGCCAGTGGAACTTCCAAATGTATTGAAGAACCTTACAGAACTTAAGTCCCCATGCCAGCTGTGTGTTATAGAATTTGCAGCACTTATCCTCTGGCAAATAACACCATTAACATAAGTAAAGCCAATGAGACTTCCAACTGTATTGAAGAACCTTGCAGAACTTAAGTGTATGTTTTTTACTGTAATCCTTAATGTACTAAACATAAATACATGAGCCAGCAGCAGATATTTTACCCTCCCCCCATGTAGAAACCTTTTGATTTCTACCCTTCAAGTCTGTACAAACACTCCACTCTAAACTGTAATTCTAGCCCTTCTAGTCTCTAAAGAAACATTTATCCATCTTTTTTGGTGTGTGATATATCCCCACTACCCTCCCAGTCTGTCTCTGAGTCAACATTGCTGACTCAATCACTTTCAGCCCTCAGACATTTCAGTCCCCCACCCCAGGTACACACATTCTGGTTTCTACACTTAAAGTCTGTAAAACACTCCACAGTAAAGTGTAATTCTAGCCCTTCCAGTCTCTAAAGAAACATTTACCTGTTTATTTTTTCTTCTTCTATGTCATATATCCCCACTAACCTCCCAGTCTGTCTCTGACAATAGTTGACTCATTCTCTCTCAGCCCTCAAACAAGGTAATTTCTTAGGTCATCCAACTGGTAAAATTAAAAAGGGCTTTCACGCCTTTAAAAAATAACATTGTTAATAAAAGAAGGACTAACATTATAGATGTGACTTCTGAGCAACATACCTTGATTGGCTCTCCATCTGCATAGGCACCTCCCTTTTTTGTCACATTCTATTTCACGTCTGTTCCCTCCCCCCTTCATGTCTAGTATGAGCCTATTTCAGCCCCAGAAACAACAGGTGCCATCTTTAAACTAGGAATCCTCCCCTGCTGATCTAATGGGAAGTTTATCTGTAAGCACATGTTTTACAACTGATTGTGTATTTATTTTTATGAACTGTGCAGTGTAATCATTACCTGCTGCTTTCTCTGGCTTAGCAACTGTGTTTTTTTGTAGGTTGTCCTAAACCTATGGCTTGTACCAGATGCTAATCTTACTACATGTTTTAGCAACTGGGTCTGTTACCACTTTAAACATTTGGCTAGTTCCAGAGGGTCTTGACGCACTATTTGAACCAATTTAGTGCTGATGTAGTACCAGAGGCTATTTTCTTGTATACATTTTTATGCACTTGTGTTTGATTCAACTTTAAACCTATGGCCAGTGCAGGAGGCTACTCATTTACATTGCAAAACAATCAATTTGTTTTACTTGTATGTAAAAGCTATTTTTTTATAGCTACATGACTGCAATTTAATGTAAACATAAACTTATGGCTGGAACCAGAGACTAATTATTACAATGCTAAACATTCTGTTTAGTTCACGCAGAATAGGGCTTTGAGATAGAATGTTCAGTTAATTGTTGAGGAACATGCATCTAGTGTGTTCAGTAATATATGAGTGCAGTATTTGCTATAAAACACAGATCTAACTATTGCTATAATTTATTTACTACTTCTATACTATTATATTGTGATTAATAATCTAAACTGTTTATTTTTTTTATTAGTGTTGTGGTATTTCACAATTGTCTACTGTTCTCTAAACTGTATTTTTAATTTTTTGGGTGTGTTAAAGCTGTAGAACTTGACAACTGCTCACTGTTCTCTACCATCTTTTACTTTCTTTTTTCTCAGCCCCAAGCTAGCTGGGTCTTATAGAATTTGCGGCACCTATCCTGTGGCAAATAACACCACTAACATAAGTAAAGCCAGTGGGAGTTCCAACTGTATTGAAGAACCTTGCAGAACTTAAAGTGTATGTCTCATTATAACACAAAAGGCATTAGTAGGTTGTGTTTTTTTACTATAATCCTTAATGTACTGAACATAAATACATGAGTCAGCAGCAGGGATTTCAGCCACCCCCCCCCCCCATCTAGAAGCATTCTTATTTCTACCCTTCAAGTCTGTAAAAACACTCCACTCTAAACTGTAATTCTAGCCCTTCTAGTCTCTAAAGAAACATTTATCCATCTTTTTTGGTATGTGATATATCCCCACTATGCTCCCAGTCTTTCTCTGAGTCAGCATTAACTGACTCAATTACTTTCAGCCCTCAGACATTTGAGTCCTCCCCCCAGGTATACACATTCTGGTTTCTACACTTAAAGTCTGTAAAACATTCCACACTAAAGTGTAATTCTAGCCCTTCCAGTCTCCAAAGAAACATTTACCTGTTTATTTTTTCTTCTTCTATGTCATATATCCCCACTACCCTCACAGTCTGTCTCTGACTCAACAATAGTTGACTCACTCTCTCTCTCAGCCGTCACACAAGGTAATTTCTTAGGACATCCAACTGGTAAAATTAAAAAGGGCTTTCACTCCTTTAAAAAAAAAAAAGCATTGTTAAAAGAAGGACTAACATTATAGATCTGACTTCTGAGCAACTGATAGTTTATTTTTGAATTGCACATACCTTGATTGGCTCATCCGACTCCGTTCGTCCAATGGGCTCACTCCGCTCCCCTCCCTGCTCCAAATTCCCACCCACCCATGCATACTCTGAATTTATAGGTAACCTCCTTTACTAAGACCCTCCCTTCATCCTCCCATTATGCAATAATTACATCCATCAACACCAACTACACATGCCCTTCCACTTCCCACCACTCCAGCCAACCTACCAGTTCAATATCCAGACCCATATCTCCTACTCACACAAATCACACCCTCACCAAATATAAATACCTCATCTAACTCCACAACCTCACTCCCAGTATGTTTCATTACCCCCAGTCTCATCTCCACTATACCATCCAGGGATTAACCTCCCTATTCACCTGTCTCTCCATAGCCACCATCAGCACTTTTTATCTCGTCACAATCACTCACTGTATCCACCCCAAATCTCCCACCCTAACCCACAACATTACTATCACCTCCACTTATGAAGCATATACCCCGCCATATACACACAACCACCCATATACCATGCCCCTCCCATGTACCACTTCTATCCATCTAAAAAGCAACCAAGTCTACAATTTCACTACCTAATCGTCCAATACCTAAAAACCATCACCTGTATAACTACCCAGCTACTACTAGGAGGAAACATTCACCCCAACCCTGGGCCAGCTACCCCTGCTAATAAGCCATGCACCTATCACTATCCAGCTAAATACAAACCCACCGACTTACTGATACTAAATATGAATACCCGCAGTATCATAAATAAAATAGAAGACCTTCACACTGCCATCTCCTTATATAACCCTGATATTATTCTCATCACAGAGACATGGCTTAAACCACATATTAAAGATAATTCCATCAACCCACCTGGGTATAACATCCTCAAGGCAGAAAGGCTACATAAAAGCAGAATATAGTAAGTGTTGGTATCCTGTGTGTTTTCAGGATTATGAGTTTTCAGGATTTTGAGTTTTTAGGATTTTGAACTTTCAGGATTTTGGTCTTCAGGATTTTGGTCTTTCAGGATTCTGTAGTGCTCCCGTATATATATATATATATATATATATATATATATATATATATATATATATATATATATATATATATATATATACACATATATATAGATATATATATATATATATATATATGTGTATGTATATATATATATATATATATATATGTTCTTACATGTATATTTGCTTGAATGTAAATATGGAAACTTAAACATTTGTATACTCTTATTCAATTGTGAAATATCTTGCAATGCTCTACCAGGTTCTTATCTACTCTCATTGTATATATTGTACACTTGTATTTTCAACCAAAAGAGGGAATATCCTCTTATTGTATACTAATGGCTGTAAAGTCTACAGTCTGTATGCTACTACTCTGTAATGTCTCTTTTGTAAATGTTTCTTCTCTCTGTACACGTAATGAGTTGTTCTCCCCAAAAGTCCACTGAAAATGGACACTTGTTGTCCAGTAAGACTATCCTGGCAAACAAATGTTACATAAATAAATAAATAAATAATTTACATTTAATGATAATAAGTTTAAATTCATATTTTAGAAAATAATTTAATAAAGTTACATTTAATTTTGTATTTTAATATGTGTAAGTAAAAAAGAGTCTCAAGCAAAAGAAAAAAAGATAGAACTGATTACATTAAAACATTTTTCAATCCTAAAAAAAACTATACATGTAATAACTATAATTCAAACAAAACCAAAAAAGCAGCAACAAACCAATAATCCACAGAAAAATCAAATGCAGGCCAAAGGACTCCACAAAGAAGAAACGATAAATCCACTCTATTTATACAGCAGTAAAAAGTTAGCACTTTCGTCCTGAAACAAACTAGGAACTTCCAGGTCTGATGAAGTTCCTAGTTTGTTTCCAGGAACGAAAGCACTAACCTTTTACTGCTGTAATAACTATAATTCCTATTCTTCTTAGGAAAAAAAACAACTCTCAAAGCTAACTCTCTCCCTGCACCTAAAAAATCCTATAACATATTGTAAGAACTCTGTAGTCAAAAATTAATATACTGGGAATTAATTTGAAATAATAATTTATATATATTATAATGACTGAAAGAAATTGTATATAATTAATATCAGGTATAATCATGATGCCTCTATCTTCTTTCTCTAAGAAGCTTTGATTAAATACAGATTAATTATAAAATAACTATATTTCTGAATTTTCAAGTTAATGTAGTATTCCTTTCTAAGAGAAATATAAATAATTTTTCTTTTTTCCTCCTTTTTCCTTTTTGTTCCTCTGTTTTCATTTATTAAAAAAAAGGATATCTCATAATACTTTTAATGCAATAGTGATATGCCATTTTACAATTACATTTGGATTAGGTTAACACAAACATATACAACACTATCATCCAATTGAAAATCTATTGAGTGACTTTATCTTACATATATTTTAATGTTAATACTTATTTCTAAATAATATATTAGTCTCCACAAATTGCAGCTGAATTCCTCTTTCTATTATTTCTTCTTGTCTTGCGTCATTGCATCTAAGTGAATCAATATTTATTGTGTAAGTGACAGAAGAAAAAGTAAGGAATCTTTAATCATACATGGAATCGTAGCATATCATAACTTTTTTGTTCATTAAGACACCCATCTATCCTCCCATTCATTGCTTATCTTCTATTGTGCTACAATGACAAATGTAAAATTCCAACATCTGCTTAAGCATGCCAAAGAAAGTGAACATTTAATGTCAGCTACATATGAGTATGCAACAGAAAAGCATTATTATTATTTTTTTTCCTTTTTTAAAGTACGTTTCTAACAAAGCAAAGCCCAGCAATTTACTTATTTATTTTATTTATCCTTGCTAGTATTACTAGATTAGTAGCCTTTTTTCAGAAAAAAAAATGAGATGAGATTTATATTACTAAGGAAAAATTTGTCCAACACATGATGGAATTACCCTATTATTTTGGTATGTATTGTGGGATGTTTACATCCACCTAATCCATCACAAAGTTGAGCATAAGGGGTCTCAGTTCAATATCTCATCCAAAACAAGCCTGAATCTAAACTAAAACACATGAGCTAGACCTCTATGTGTTTCAACGTTTTCTAACAAGTATGCAGTATTGCTGAACTGGCCCCTGAAATATGTCAGCACTATCAGTATATTGATTGTTGTTATAATGTTTAACTTGGGAGTAGTCAGCTGACTATGAACATTCTGGAATTTCTCAACACAGCATAAACTAAATAGGTGTAGGATTATAGCATCCATCTAGTACTGTATTAGTATTTCATGAATTGTGAGCTATATAAAATAACCAGATTTGTTACTAATACTCCATGACTCAATTGAGTTACCACCCTTAGGCAAATTATATGGGGCATGCAGTTGTCATGACAATCCCAGTAATTCTAAATAAGTCCGACTTATTTTAGACTCTTGCATTCCTGTTAGTACTTCCTATAAACTGAAGTGCTATGTTGGCAAATGAAAAATTATATTCCCCTTGAGTACATATGTGTCAATAGCCTGAAATGCCATCTGGTTTGTATATATCCATATAAATGCAGGCATATTCACTAGACTGCAACCTATTGTACATGAGCCAGATCTATTAAATATTGTATGGTACTTTCTGTGCACTTCTCTGCAAATCACAAATCATATGTTGTTTTATACAAGGTTTCTCATAGTACCAGCATCATATTTTTTATTTATTTATAAGTTACTCACTATGAAAGAATCAGCTGTGATTTTCAATCTCATCGATTAAAACAGACATAAAAGCTGTTAAACATCTACTTAGGAAATTGAAGGCCTGAGCTTCTAAAAAATATATTTTCTTCAATGTATTTTAAATTTTTTTTAAATCTGAAGTCACACATCAGAATTATACAAAATAATTTTAAAGTAAAAAATGCACTCACCCCCCTGAACATACAAAGAAAACTATTCTACAGTGACATCATCCTTCTTAGAAAAATCTGTCTTTAACAAAGAGAAAGATTATGTTTATACACAATATTACAAACAGTTTTTGAAAATGTACATCTTAGTAAAATTTAGTCCAATTAAAACTATAGTAAGACATAAATAGACTAAGGCCATCTTGCTGGGGGGGTAGTAAATGAGCATCAAGTGCCTTAACCAGCCTTGTCAGACTACTCTGGTTGACAAAGCAATAATAACAACCAAACATAATTCACTTTTTACAGTGATAGGTTCATCATCACATTCTTCTACATGCTGGAATATAAGATAACAAATAAGGCTAAAGAGAGTACAAGTACATTGTTGCCCAAACCTATTACCATACGAATTTTAACTGTGGTAGTGAAGGGGAAGGGTAGATCATATGAAACCCCCTGGCCCCCTTTTAACAAAAGGGATGTATGGTCTAATTATCATCTACAGTGTATACAAGCAATGACTTGTGGAACCCCTGTCTGGGGATAGTGAAAAGAGAGACCATAAAAAATGCACTGTGCTGAATTTGTTATGCACTTAGGGGATGATGTTTATTTAGTTATTTTACGTTTGTTTATTGGGAAAGTCAGACTAGGACAGAGCCCATTTTCAGTTAGAGGCCCTGGGAGAAAGGCACCAGAAGCATGCCTTTCAAATGTGGGAGGAAACCAAAGCACCAGGAGGAAACCCACGCAAGCACAGGGAGGACATGCAGACTCCACACAGAAGGCACCCCAGCCGAGAGCCAAACCAGACAGCCTCTTGCTGTGAGATGACAATGCTAACCGCTGCACCACTGCACTGCCCCATTCACCCTTGGAAAACAAGAGAACAAAATTAATAATTAAAACAGGAAAGGCTGGTAGTACATGATATTTCATAAATGTTAGTAAATGAAATGTGTACCCATTATTCCCAGTCTTAGCAGTGAGGAGGTTCAATACCTAGTCCAATAAACAATAAAGATCACCGATGCGACAAACAGTTCAGAATATTAGCAAAAGCTTGAATTTATGAGAACACACTATAAGAGAAGCCACTCCTCTCTGCAACGTCTGAAGAGCATCAGATTCACTTCTGAAACAAAACAATTAAGCAGGAAACAATCTCTCTCAAGCTAAGTACAAAAAGCTTCACAAGCTTTATTCAAATTCAATGTCAGATGCAAGCAATGGAAAAAATGTTAATTCTCAACACAGCCAACAATTGGCAGCATAACTACAAACACATTAGTGGCACCTAACACAAAGCCTATGTTGTCTTCAAATCAGGTTTGCCATCAAAACAAAGCATAAATAAAAAAAACATAACACGTTTTCATCATCTTTTTATTTTCACTCTCTTAATCACTGAAGTGACGGATCACTTTGGTCCCAATAAATCCACGTCAAGATCTCCTTTTTTCATCATCTTGCCATACTGAGCAATCTAAAACAAAATGCTCCCTCTCTTCAAAAAGATACAATCTGGTTACCCGTACACAAAATTTAGCAAGAACCCTCCAAAAGCAACCCGCTCATCTCAATCCCAAAAGAAAGTATATAAACAAATGCCAAGAAACATCAAGCAAGTTCCAAAACACATACGTCTCATAAGTAATCGTCTAGAGCTAAAGGCAGGACATAAGCACCAAGAGCATTTTAAATAAAGCACCTTTACTTCTAGTTTTACTTGGATTGTGTTTAAAGAGACATTACCAAAACCAAAATTCCCCTTCCCTCTCCCTCTCCTTTCAAAAAACAAGAAGGAATGACATATATCTATTTATTTATTATTTTATTTTATTTTACATTTGTTGACCAGGCTAGTCTAACTGGATATATGTCCATTTTCAGTAGAGGCCCGGGGAGATAAGCTCCGAGGAAACAATCAAAATCACATATACAAAAATTAATGTATACAATGAACATTGCAGGTGCAGTACAGAGAATAATCAAAGAGGTAATCCGTTCATAATATAGTGCAAAATATAAAGATACAATTAGTACAATACAAAATGTAGTTGCAATACATCATAAAGAAAAAGATGGCAGCTGAATTATACAATATATTAGTATACAAGTAGTCATAAAGAAAAAGTAGGAGCTGAAATTAGACAATATATTAGTAAAAGTCGTCTCCTTAATGAGATTCTGAAGATGTAAGTAAAAGTATAGAAGGACAAGGTAAATTGTTATTAAGAAAAGGAACTTGATTACTGAGAAGAGGAGGGTAGGTTGAACCAAGTAAGAAGAGCTAGTTGATCAGTCAGATTTAGTACAGGGGCACAACCAGTGTGTTCTGAGGAAAAGTTTCAATTTGGTTTTAAAGAGTGATATAGAGGGAAGAGAGGAAAGTTCATTAGGAAGAAGGTTCCAGGATTTTCCAACAGTATTGGAGAAGAGAGAGTCCCCAGCCCTGTTGTTTGATTTACAAATATTTGCAAGAAGTTTATGTGATGATCGTAAGGTCTTTAGATTGTTGTAGGGGGTAATGAGGGTAGATAGTATAGGGGTATTGGTAGGTTGGTAAAGGGCTTTATGGGCAATGGTCAGTTGGTGGAATTTAAGCTGATTTTGTAATTCAAGCCATCCTAGCTGCTTTAGATTAAAGCAGTGGTGGGTTCTGAAAGGGTTACCTGTAGCAAATCTGGCTATGTTATGGTAGGAGTTTTTCATTTTATTAAGGTTGTTTTTAGAGAGATTAGCATATATGGGTGAGGCATAGAGGAGAGTAGAAATTAGATGGGTGTGAGCAATAGTTATTCTAGCTGCAGGAGAGAGGAAGGGTTTGATCCTGTAGAGAGAGCCTAGTTTTCTGTTAACAGATTTTAGAGTATTGTTAATATGGGTGCCGAAGTTAAGGTTGTTATCTATGGTGATACCTAGTAGTTTGGTAGTTGGATCTGGGGATATGAGAGTACCATTACTGGATGTTACTGTGAAGTCTATTGGGGGGGGTGTACACGTAGGAGTAAAAAGGAGGAGTTTAGTTTTTTGGGGGTTCAGAAGGAGACAACGCTGTGTAAACCATTGTTCAACTATGTTAAACACATTTTGGGTAAGGGAGTGAAATTCAGATATAGATGTGGCTGAGCATATAAGTGTGGAATCATCTGCATATTGTATGCATGTAGCTTGGGGGATTGCTAGGTGAAGGTCGTTAATAAATATAGAAAACAGGAGAGGTCCTAATATGGACCCTTGAGGAACACCAGTGTTAACGGGCAGATGGGTAGATATAATGTTATGCCAAAGTACAGCCTGTTGTCTATTATCTAAGTAGGACTGGAACCATTTTATAGCTAGTGCATCTAGTAACAGGGATTTGAGGATATTTATAAATATCTGGTAATTTACCATATCGAATGCCTTATGTAGATCTATAAACAGTGCAGAGGAAAGCATATTGAGGTTACGGTTTTTGTTAATACAGTCAGTAAAGGAAAGGAGGGCAGTAGTAGTGCTGTGGGAAGGTCTGAAACCATGTTGAGAGTTTGAAAGTAAGTTATTTTGGATTAGGTGGTCTAGCAATTGTCTGTGGATGCATTTTTCCATGATCTTTGCTAAGGGATAAAGTAGGGCTATGGGATGGTAATTGGAGAGTTCAGTAGAGTTCCCACCATTGTGTAGGGGGATAATATGGGAGACTTTCCAGATTTTAGGGATGTGTCCTTCACTGATGGTTCTATTGATCAGAATGGAAATGGGATAGGCGATGGATCTGGCTGCCTTTTGTAGATATTCAGCAGGTAGTTGGTCTGATGAAGGAGTGCATGGTTTCAGTGTTTGGATAAGGGTAAGAATATATGTTGTTGGGACTGGTTGGAAGAGAAATGGAGGGGATGGGTTAGAGTTAGAGTTGGATATAGTTAAGTTCTGAGTAGATAACTGACTGGCAAGAGTTTGAATGGCCTCAGTGAAAAAGGTATTAAAGGCATTAGCAGTCTGCTTGGGATTCTCCTGGTCTGTGCCTTGTGGGTTTGGTGTGAAGGATTGACCTGGGTGTAATAATTGATTAATACTCACCCAGAACTTTTGTGGTTTATTATGGTGAGTCTGCTGGAATTGTAGGTAGTAGTTTCTTTTGTCAGACAGTGTAGCTTTTTTAGTTTCATTTCTCAGCTGTCTGAAGTTTTGTTGGTCTACTGGGTTTTTAGTTAAACGAGATTTATTCCAGTATTTATTTCTGAGATGGATTTTTTGCCTGGTTTCTTTTGAAAGCCACGGGGCAGATTTAGTTCTCATTCTAATAGAGCGGGTTGGTGCATGGTGGTCTAGTATGGCTAGGAAGTTAGAATTAAAGTAATTAATAGCTTCCTACAATGTGAGGATTTTTAAGGGAGACCACTTACATGCTCTTAGTTTTCTCTGGAAGAGATCGGGGTTGAAGTTTTTCTTGGTTCTAATTGTCCTAGATATGGTTGGATTGGGTAGATTGGATTTAAGCCTGATGATGTAGGTTAGTGAGTGGTCATTTACATCATTAGGGAGGGTTCCAGCTTCATATGTCTGGGGATGATTATTTATGAGAATCCAATCTAAGGTACTTTCTTTCTTGGTTTGAGAAAAACCAAAAAGGTTAATATGGCTGGTAGGGTGGCTACTGCTACAATACTTCCAATCAATGTTAAAATCACCTAGGAATATGGTTTCTTGGGGTAAATTCTGGGATAACCAACAAAGGATATTTTCTATGGTGGCAATGTTATTACCAGGAGGAAGATAGATACAGATAATATAGATGGATTTGAATGTGTTAAGTTGAAGCTTGGTAATAAGAATTTCAGCGTTGGAGTCTTGAGGTGGTTTATAGTCATAGGTAGTAATCTGTAACCCAGATTTAAATAGGATAGCTACACCACCACCCTTTTTACCAAGCTTGTGAATCTATGTATTAAATATATAAAAAAGTGGGAAGAAGGAAAAAAAAGAAGGAAAAGGAATATATTAGTATGAAAGTGGAAGAAAAGAAAGTAGCCTTATGTATAGTTAAGTAGTTTAAAATTATTTAATAACTGTATATGATAACTTTATATGAATAGTCAGAAAAAATGAAGAACAAATAAAAACTTTATGTTGTATGTGACAAAGGAGGTATTGTAATTATATCACTTTTAATACTAAAGTAAAAAAGTAAAATGTATCACATTAATAAGTCTATATTATTTTTTTAAAGATAAAAAGATAAAAACACTGCTTGTAGGGAGTGAATGCTCTGTTGTAGCAGCCAAATAAAGTATATTAGAAAAACAGAACCACAGAGCAAAACAATGAAGGAGCTCAAAATACTCATACACTGTCCCATAAAACGCCAAGCATCAATCACAGGCAAACAATACTCCACTGTTGTAGAAGGATAAAAATAGGATTTTATTAACAGACAGGGTAGCACTTTCGCTAAATAGCTTCTTCAGCCCTATATAACAACAGTCCACATCTAATCCATTTAGATACTCAAAAAGGCGCCAACCTAGAAAATCATTTAAAGGTATACATGCTCTAATAGCAAAATACCAAAGTTATGTATTGTAAGTAACTTTGGTATTTTGCTATTAGAGCATGTATACCTTTAAATGATTTTCTAGGTTGGCGCCTTTTTGAGTATTTAAATGGATTAGATGTGGACTGTTGTTATATAGGGCTGAAGAAGCTATTTAGAAAGCCACTGTCTGTTAATAAAATCCTATTTTTATCCTTCTACAACAGTGGAGTATTGTTTGCCTGTGATTGACGCTTGGCGTTTTATGGGACAGTGTATGAGTATTTTGAGCTCCTTCATTGTTTTGCTCTGTGGTTCTGTTTTTCTAATATATATTATTTTTTTGTTTGTTTGATTTATCCTTGGAAAAGTCTGTTTTTTTGTTTCTTTTTTTTTTATCATCAGGCCAAGTGTCTTTTTCTGATGATCTTTCAGAAGTAGAAGCTATCCAGTCCATACCTTCTTAAAGAGAAATTATATTATTTTTAATAAAAGAAAGTGTTTTTAAAGTATTGGAGAAAATTCTAGTTCCAGAAGACAATTGTAGTCTTATTTTTGCAGAAAAAACAAACTCAGTTTTGGTGTTGTTCTGTTTAAGAAGCTTAATTAATGCCCACGTTTTCTTCCTAAGCTCCATAGTCTTGGATGAATAATAATTGTCAAATCTAAAAGTTGCTTGATCATATTTTACTGGAGGTTTTGACCAGGCAGATTTTAATACTAATTATTTGTCTAAACAGGATAAAAATGTTACTATAATAGATCTAGGTTTGGCTGAAGTAGCAGAAGTAGGCATTTTCCCAATTGACCAATGTGCTCTTTCTATTGCATAAGAGATGCTTTCTTGTAAATGATGTACCTTTGGAATCCAGGATGACAAAAAAGAGACCATATCATCTCCCATTGATTTTTCTGGCAAACCAAACAATTTAAATTTTTTTTAATGCTAACGTTTGACATTCATTTTCTTTGAGTCTATTATCACTGTCAGATAATGCATATTCAAGGTCTGAAACTTTGATTGTAGTTGCTGAAACATGTCTTTAAAGATATTAGTTTCTTTCAGACTATTGTCCTTAACTTCAAGCAGAATATCCTGAAATCTCTTTTAATAGACAAGTCTTGGAAGAGTTGTAGTTACATGGTTACATGAAGTAATTCTTTCTTAATAAAAAGGTCTGTATGATTGTTCTTTGAGTTGCTCAACTTTCAGTATATAAGATCTTATTCCCTTAAATAATTTAACAGGAATTTTGTAGTTTTTCTGTCAGAATTTATAAAACACTACAGAGCTCAAAAAGGGTTGTTAACTCTGTGCCATCTTGGTTCTGCCCCTCCCTCAATATATCTTTCAGATGAACACTTTCTTGGTATTTTAAATAGTAAACTCACACACAATATAACACAGTCATTCTTCAACTCAGATATCTAGTTATATTATGCTACTGTATCCTGGAATATCACTTGGTATGATTTCCTCTATTATATTATCTATAGTATGTATTTCACAAGTTTGTGCTATAGCTTCAATTTGCTTAGAACTCTTTGGCCAAGTAAAGACTTATTAAGTACCTTTTTTATGCTTATTAATGCCCCACTCAGGTTTATGAATCTTGTTTAGTACCTCCAGTTATTTCTGATTAGGAACTTTGACCTTGTCAGACTTGAGTATCAGTCCTTGTTTACAAGGCATTTCTTCATGCTATGGAAGGTAATACTTAATGTTTTGAGGTAGTGCTGAAATTTTGTCTTAGCATCTAGTCATGATGAGTTCTCTTAGCTGTGTTATTTTCACATATTCTCACACATGCGTCTTCAGTTCAAAGACCTTTTTCTGTAGATGTGGGCAACTGTGTTACAACCTACAGCACTTAAAAATTATGCCCAAATGTCTCTGTTCTTGCAGAAATACTCTTCCTATATTATCAGCAGTGTGCATTTGGTTGCCCAGTTTATATTTCTCATTCAAGTTATACTTTTGTAAATTCAGTGACATTCTTAGGAGTATATCTGGTGCCTTAAACAAACATTTCCATAACTACTTTGTAAGAGGTTATATGATATTGTTGCTACACTACTTTTTTCATATAGGTTGTCAAAGATATTTTTACATCCATATATTGTATATTTTTCAATTTGTGCATATCATGCTGTGTTCCAATTAAGCTCTAGACTCATATGCTATTGGTCTTCCATCTTGAATCTTGACACAACACTACCCAAGAACTGCTTAACTTACATCAGTTGGCAAACTGAGTGCTTGAGAAACTTCATAATATCTCAAAGCTGGGCCATGAGTATCAGTCTTTTTAACAGTTCAATTGTTTTACCTTATTATGAAGGCTAAAACCAAACAACACCATATTCAGGTAGTGTCCTAAGTAGAAATGCTATATCGAACAGATTAAGAACGAATTTTGTAAGGTATTGAGCCATTCCCAAGAACACCCTGAAAGTAGAGGTGAAGTTATTGGACCATTCAAGGGAATCGTATGGCAGGAGAAATATTTTGTTGTTTCTGTATGTCAACAGAGGAATTTACTTTCCCCACATCAGGTATGAGACCCTCAGATTTAAAAATATGACCTATATACTTGTGATGAGATACACAAATGCAGTATTAGAATTTATTGAATGTTTTTTGTCTTTGTACCTCAATATGTCCAATGTAAACAGTCTCACATAATGTTCTTGTTTGGTAGCACCCCAATCCAGCAAATCATGTTCACAACACCATCTAAGCTTTACAATTATATCATCAACTGCCTACTGAAATTATGAAGCCAGCAATAATGTCAGGCTAAAAGAAAAGCAATTCTGTAACCAGGGATAATGCCAAGCTAAATAAAACCAAAAAAATGCAACATAGTCTTTCTCCTTTTCTTTTGTCATGTTCCTCCGCATGTGTTGTTCTTACATCTAGAAATGTAGGACTTTGTTTTATAAACTTTGTCTTTTGGTTAGGGCTTATCAGTATTAAGAGGTTTGCTTGGCTGCATTCTCAGAACTTTCCATACAATTTTCAAATGATATTTTAAATTCTCCTTGGATAGAGATTTAGTGTTTGGCCACTCTTTTGCAGAGGTCATCAAAAAGTATGATGAAAGGGACAAACTAATCTAGGAAATCTCTAAGATTTTTCAGCCCTCCTTTTCCAAATTGTCCAATGAATTTTCTTTCTTCTCATCCAGTTTCAGCAAAAACAGAATAAACAGTCTCAACAGAATTCAGGTAAATAAACATTTACGAAGTAGTGGAAAGGTTGTTCCAAAAATAAGTCTCAAACTTCACAAAACTCAGGGCACTCCAACAAGTCTAAATGACTATTGAAGAGACCTTGTGACCCCAATCCCTTCCTGGCCCTTTTTCTCTTCCAGAAAGTCTGAATCTCCATTTTTCTCTTTGGCAACAGATTGTTTCAGACAAATCGGTTCTGGAAATCATTCATTAGCGTTACAGATGTCAGTGGGAGGAAATTCTTCCTTTCCAGGGGGTTATTCCTCATCCTGCAGATTAGACTGTTTTGTTTCCACCTGTTCTCTGTCACATGCTGTTCCAAGGAATAATAGAACCAGTTCCTCCTTCCCAGGTGGGTTTTATTCAAGGATGTTCTTAGTCCCAAAGAAAGAAAACACTCTGAGACCAGTTGTGGATCTTTCTTTCATAAACCTGTTCGTGATAGTACCCAAATTCAGAATGATGTCATTTCACAACCTGTTGCCTCTTCTTCCTGTTTCAAGTTACTTGATAACACTAAACTTAAAAGATGCTTATCATCACATTCCTATTCATCCAGACTACAGATGTTTCTTAAGGTTTTGCATGTCTGGATCACCTTATCAGTTATCTGCCTTGCCCTTTTGGACTATCCACTGCACTAAGAGTGTTCACAAAGTGTCTAGCTGCAGTTATAGCCCATTGCAGGATAAAGGGTGGTCTTTTTCAATATGTCCGGAATCTCTCTTTTGGATGAGATATCTCTTGCATAAGCTGGGATTCCAAGTGAACATTCAAAAGTCTTTTTTTGGCTCCCTCACATAGAATTATGTTCTTTGGATGTCGACTAGACAACCTAACATGAAAATAGATCTTCATTTAGATGTATTTACGAGTTTTTCCACTCATATGTTCTTTGGATGTCGACTAGACAACCTAACATGAAAATAGATCTTCATTTAGATGTATTTACGAGTTTTTCCACTCAAACTTCAGTCACCAGAAGGGAATACCTCAGGATATTGGGTCTCATTGAATGTATGATTCTCATGATTTCCCTTTCAAGACTCCACATGAAAAAGCTACAGTGGTATCTGAAATTTCTTTGTCCCAGCATAATCATTTATGTTTTCAGATCCTATAACAGGGTTTGCCAGCAGAGAAATCACTTGATGGAAACAACAGATAAACTTAAAACAAGGTCCCCCCTTCTCTCTCCCTGCTCCAAAGCACCAGTCACCACAGATGCTTCAGACTTTGCTTGTGGAGCAATTTTAAAGAGATAAAAGTGCATCAGGTGTGGGACACCAAGGATAGATACAACCACTGATCAAGATATTCAGCTCTCTGAAACTTCAAGTGGTTACAGGCAATACCACACTGATGAGATGCATTAACAAGAAAGGGGAAACCAGGTCATTCCACCTTTGCAGACTAGCCATGTTAGCTTGGGATATAGCTTCACAGCACAGACTGACTCTACAGGCATCCTACATTCCCTCGGAGCAAAATTCTGTAGCAGACAAACTGAATATGACTAGGGCAGACCCTCATGAATGGAAACTAGATCTGGAGGGGGGGGGGTTCTTCTAAGAATTGATCCATTTCTGCAGTATTCTTCAAGTATATCTCCTTGCCTTCTCTCTGGATAATCAACTGGCAAAATTTTGTTCCAAGACTCCATGCAAGAAGGCCTAGAAGACAGATCCCTTTTATTTTCTTTTCTTTTCTTTTCTTTGGACAGGAATGTTCCTGTATGCCTTTTCACCCTTTCCGCTAATATCCAGGTTATTTTGAAGATTCAGCATGAATCCCCCAAAATCATTTTGGTGACTCCCTTCTGGTCTAGGCAACCGTGGTTCTCCTTCCTTTGGAAATGACTATTGGCACTTATCACAAGCTTCCTCACAAAATGGATCTGCTCACACAAGAACAGGGATGTTTGATACACCCTGACATCAATCATCTTCAACTGACTGCATGGATGATAGAGTCTTAGTTCCTTTTAGGCACCTGTTTTCTGAGGAAGTGTAGTAGGTAGTAAGGGTTTATATTATAAAGTCGAACAAGTAAAATGTCAACTTACCTTTAATCGCCCCGTATAAGAAGCTGCACAACACTGAATGGCCAAATCAGTGATTTCTTTCTAAGGGAAAGAAATCAGTAGCCCAACCTCACAAACCACATTAAAACAAACACTGTGCCCCCCCCCCCCCCACACACACACACACACACCCCTGACTAAATATACTAACTCCAAGATCACACTACAGTCAGTAAAAGGGCAGATTTAAAAGAAAGGCCAACTGATTTCTTTGGAGACTATTACAAAGCACTACAAGCCTGATTCCTTCTCTAGGTCTAGATCATGCTTTGCTAGGACCATTCTCCAGGGGCTCTTGGGCCCTTTTCCTTCCACCTCCCAAATATAGTTAGCTATGGCAATATACTCATATAGCTAATTCTACTGCAGCAGTGATCAATATAAAGAACATACTACAGATGTGTATGCTGAATTTATCATAACAGTAGAAGTTTGAATGATCACTGCTGCAGTAACTGTTCCGTCCCCCATCCCCCCTTGTTTTTTGGTGTGCCCCTTATGCTAGGATGTAGACATTTATTTTTTTGTTATTCCTAACCTTGTCCTTACAGGGCTCAGACTACCGCCCTCTACTAGCAGGAAAGCTGTGAAGGACTTCACTCCCAAACTTGTCTTTTAGTCAGCTCACCTCAAGCTGCTTGGCAGTTTGAGAATGTGGAAGGTTCCTCGAAGCTTTGGAAGATGGCTGGCTGTTATATCCTTGGCAGGAAGCTCTTTCCACCGCATTCAGACAGATGGGATACAGAACACTTTGCAAAAACTTTGAAATCCATATTTTATCAAGTTATAGAACAAGATGGAGAAAATTAAAAACAGCTGCTTCCATCCCTTCTGTTTGCTGTAAGAGAAATAGTTTCAGCTGGATTTACTTCCTTTGAGCTGCTTATGGCAGACATACATGAAGCTTGCTCAACATAGCAGTGGAAGAAAAAGGTACTTCCTTAAAACCCTGCAACCACTTGGTTTTGGCATCTTTCCAGGCTTAATAGTTGTTGCTGAAGCACTTACCAAGAGGAGAAAACACTGAGAGAAGAAAGGAGCCACTTTTGAGATTTTAAGTATTTTTCTTCTGATTTATTTCTTAGAAAAACTGCATTGCCACCTATTTTTCGGCGTTTTCTTGCTTGCAAAAGTTGATATCTGTGTTAGAAACAGTATTTAGAACATACCTAGAGCCTGTTTATTGCATTTTTTGTGTTGCACTTAATTTAAAATCGTTTTTTCTTTTTTTCTTAAAATTGCATTTTACCTGCCTCTGACCTAGCACACATGTGTTGGGGTCATTTATTGCACTGTTCTGACTAGTTTGCTACTTGTGTGTCTCTGTTATCCTTAAACAAAAACAAAAAAATCTTGCTATTTTCCCACTTTCTATAATTTAAAAAAAGTTCAGTTGCAGAGTTGCTGTTCTGAACTGTTTGTAAGTTTCTTGGAGGCCAATACTTACTTGGGCTAAAGGGAAGTCTCTGTGTTCACCAGTGGCAGTGGTTAACACTGAGCAGCCTGCCTGTCAGTGTAGGAGTGGTTACTGCCTAGAAACTGTAGTTTTATTGGCCATTTTAGGTCAATTCCAAACTCCTTGATCTCTCTCTCTCTCTCTTAAAACCCTGCAACTCTCTTTTTGCACGGTCTTGCGCACAGAGCAGCATCGGCAGCGCTGGTTAGCTGGGGTATACTATTCCTGGCTCCACAAAGTCTGCACTGAAAATTTTCCCTTAGAACTAGGCAAGCCTCATCTCAAGTGCTTCAGATCAACTGCTCTTTTGCAGCACTTGCATAACCCAAATCAGCACTTGTCCAAATCTCCTAGACAGCACTATTATTTTCCAAATCTCCTAGACAGCACTATTATAATGCAGCATAAGACCCTCGACTGTCCACAAGACAAGTGAAACTCACTTCCAAGCATGTCCAGAGGTCAGCTTCAGGTGTACTCTCCAGTTCATCTGGTGGAATTGGGCATCCTGAGGCAATGTCGCAACTGCCTCATGTATACAGACAACCATCTCCTCTTACCTCTAGACACAAACACTTGTGAGAGATGCAAATACACAGCCAGACTGGAGGCTAAGCACTCTCAACCCATGACTGTAACAGACAGTCAAGAGGAGAAGAGACACACTAGCATCACGCCACCAGTCACACATGGATCTACAAAACAAGCACCGGCAAAACATATGCATAAATACACAAAAACATATTCGGAGGCACTAGGTACCAATCTGAAAAAGAAGCAGTGCCCTCCAAAGCAGACAAGCAAGCAACCTGCACCTCCAAACACAAGTCAGAAAACACATAATTCACCTCAGCAGTGTGCCTCACGACAGCCCCTAAGGAAAAATACCATACCCAACATGCTAGTAATAGGAGACTCTATAGTAAGGCACACAGATGTTCCACTCACCAGGCTGAACAAGGAGAAGGTTACTGTCAGCTGCCTGTTGGGTGCTAGGATCCGCCACATAACACAGGCACTTAGGTCATGCCAGAACAAGTACAAGTATGACGCTGTCATTGTACATGTTGGTTTGAATGATCTAAGACGTACCTCCCTGGACTACATGAAAAGAGACATTGAGGAGCTGATCACGTAGCCCAAGCTGGTATGACCCTGACCTTGAATAGCATACTACCTTCACCTAGAATGATACCACAATACAAAGACAAAATGATCAATTTCAACAATTGGCTAAGCTTCTGGTGTTATTCTAAGGGGATCCAGTGTCTGTCTGCCTGGGATGACATGATAGACAAGCCTCGCTCTTTCGCCACAGATGGTTTGCACCTGTCACCCCTAGGCTTTCGAATACCGGCCAAGGCTCTTGCCGTCCCCATAGTGCCTTTTTTAGGCAAGGTTCAAAGGACAAACCAACCACCATAACCAGCACAGGTAACCAAAAACTAAGGGTAATGCTACTCAATGCCAGAAGTCTCAACCTCAAAATGCACGCACTCGAGGCACTCCTCAGTATGGAGAAAATCGATGTTTGTGCAGTGACTGAAACCTGGTTCAAGGTTCCAGAGAGCACCCCAGCACTACCAGGTTACAATTCATATCATACCTTCTGGCCTCAGTTACCAGATAGCAGTACAAAGGGCGGAGGTGTATCCATATTCATCAAGGATACCCACATCTCCAGGTTAGTGGTGCAGCATGATGCCCCAGAGATCATCCATGCGCAACTATCAGCAGGCAAAACCACATTTCAAGTTGTAGCCTGTTATAGATCACCCACCTTGTCCCAAGATGCTCACTCAGCATTCCTTGAGGCATTGGAAAATATAAAGGTCCTACCCAACACCATAATTTTGGGTGATTTCAAGTACCCTGGTATAAACTGGGCAAACTACCAAAGTTTTAACTCCTATGCCCAGCAGTTCATAGAATTTATAAATTCAAATGCCCTTGAACAACTGGTATGTTCTCCCACTAGAGGGGACAATATATTGGATTTAGTCATCACAAATATGGGCGCCCATTGTACCACACCCGTTATCACTCCCTCTCTGGTAACATCAGACCACAAACTGATAACCCTGGACGTCCTCACCTCTCCACCTCCCCCAGTCAAAGAAACCATCATAAAAAAACCTTTCCAAAGCAAACTTCAAACTACTTGTGTCAGAAGTGGAAAGCTTCACTATTCCCTTGCAGAAGGATAATGATATCCAGGATGCAGAATCCTACACCAAGGCACTTTATTTACATCTTCAGGATTGCATGGACCATGCTATCCCAAATAAAACCAAGACTCCTTCCTCAAGCAAGAAGAAACCAGTCTGGTGGACCCCGGCCATAAGCAAACTATACAATAAAAGGAGAAGACTTATACAAAAAAAGGCCAAATCTCAAGTAGAAAAATCATCCCTGATCAGCATTAGTAAGAAATTGAGGGCCCTCATCAAGTCAACTAAAGCCAATTTCGAAAAGAAGATTGCCAAGGATGCCAAGGATAACCATAAGGCCTTCTATGGTTACATCAAAAACCTAAATGGCAACACTCAGGTCTGTTCTGAGCTAGTACAAAATGGAACAAAATACACTGACCCCACTGACATTGCCAACATCTTGGCTGATAGATTCAGTGCAAATTTCTCCCCCCCTCACCACCTACAGGGCCTATTACTATTCCAGGGGATTGTGTAACTCTAATTATTACTGATACATTTGGTTAATAAGGCTCTATCTTAAGCTAAAAACACTGCCTCCATGGGACCAGATGGTGTCCCGGGCTGTGTCATACGCAAACTCCAAAATGAATTAACCCTGCATCTGAATACCCTGTTCAGTCTCAGCCTCTTGACAGGATATGTGCCCATAGAATGGCGCACAGCAACAGTGGTTCCACTGCACAAGGGTGGGCCCACAACCGACCCTGGGAACTACCGACCAATAAGCCTGACCAGTCTGATCTGTAAGGCAATGGAGTGAATCATTATGGAACTCATAAATGGAGAGATTGGGAACCTCCAAACACTTGACCCCACACAGTTCGGCTTAGTCAAGGGCAGATCATGCCTCCTAAACCTGGTGGACTTCTTTGAGACAGTTACTCAGGCTATAGATAAGGGAAAGGAGGTACACACGGCTTACCTTGACCTTGCTAAAGCATTTGACACCATTCCCCATTCGGGTATTATTGATAAACTCACCAACCTGGGCATAAACGCTTACATCACAAGATGGATCGCAAACTGGCTCTCAGACAGATCCCACAAAGTAAGAGTAGCAGGATCTATATCTGAATCCAGACCAGTAATGAGTGGTGTGCCTCAGGGCTCTGTCCTAGGGCCCCTCCTGTTTGGCATATACTTCTCAGAAGTACAGGCAAACACTGAAGGGCTGTGGCTGACCAAGTTTGTGGACGACTGCAAACTGGGTGCTATAATAGAGTCTCCGGCCGACATGGATATCCTCCAGAAGGGCCTTAATGAGACTGATGCATGGTGTCAAAGCCATGGTCTCAAGCTAAATGCTAAAAAATGCGTAGTAATCCCCTTTGGAAAAAACTGAGTACCCACGAACTACCACATAGGAGGTAACCCCCTGAAATCTGAAGAAGTAATAAGGGATCTTGGGACCCAAGTAGATAGTCAGCTTTCCTTTGATAACCATGTTGCCAAGGTGGTTAGAAAATCCTTCTATGTGACCCATCTGATCAGGAAAGGGTTTGCATCAAGATCTAAGGATGTAGTGGTGCCCCTCTACTCTTCCCTCATCAGACCCATTATTGAGTACAATGCACCAATTCGAATGTACCTGGCTAGGCATCTCCAGCAGCTGGAGAGACCACAAAGGTACCTCACTAAGAGGATTACTGGCCTCAAACAGTTGCCCTATGCAGCACGATTGAAAAAACTAAGGCTTTTCTCTGTTGCATACTGCCTTCTCAGAGGCTATCTCTGTCTAATATACAGAGCCATGTCCAACCCAGAACTGTTGAACATGCTCCATCTTAGCAAAACAAAATCTGCTTGAGCTACACGCTCTAGGGATATAAACCTCAGCACAACAATGAATAGAACATGCTGGAGGGATAGATTCCCTTCACAAAGACTTCCCTTGTTATGGAACAAGGTCCCGATCTACATAAGACAGTGCCCCTCACTATCACTCTTCAAGAGGAACCTTGACGAGTGGATGGGTAACAGAAAGTTCACAGTCAAAGAAAACACTGTGATACACTGCTTTTAATACACAAAGTAAAATACCAAAACAAAATAGAGCACAGTTGCGTAAAATCACCAAAATTTATTATACATGCTACAATAAATTTTGGTGATTTTACGCAACTGTGTTCTGTTTTGTTTTAGTAACAGAAAGTTCACACCAGGGATCATACCAGCAGCTCTACTAGATAGGGGCCAAGGGTACTAGCTGCTAGATCTAGGGCCTAGGGAACTAACCAAAGGGGCAGTGAATACCACACAAAGTGGCTGGGCTAATATATGCCTTCGGGCAGATAGCTCAGTACCTACCTATGAACCTATGAACCTATGATAATATATTGTGCAGAACTACACGATACACTCAGAGCTATAATGCCTATTGGGGTCTATATTAAATAACCACAAATGTATGCCAAATTCAGTACTATAGAATGACCCTTGAGTGATTTAACCCTGTGAAGGGCCTCCCTGAATGTAAAATGGAACAAATGGACAAGAGAAACAGATGAGCCATTCAAAAAAATTAAATGCTGTATTATGTTCTGTGCATTTTTTTAAATCCTGGACTTCTCAAAAGAGTCCACTGCATTCAAAGATGCTTCTTCTTCTCTCTCTCTCTCTCTCTCTCTCTCTATATATATATATATATATATATATATATGTGTGGGTTTAATTTGACCCATTGAAATAACACTTCAGCGAAACTCTGTTTCGCTAGTCCAGTTTCACAAAAGTGTATTTCTCCGGAAATGCACTTTCGTGAAACTACAGATCACTGAACCATAAAAAAATACACTACAGTAAATTATGCAGGGGGCAAACCCCCTTGGACCCCCCACACCCACTCTACTAATATATACTAACTCCGAGATTGCACTACAGTGGGGAAAAGGGAAAATGTACCATGACCTCCAGCAACAATCTTGGTGAACTGTAGTTTTGTGAAAGTGCATTTCCAGAGAAATGCACTTTCATGAAACCGGACTAGCGAAACTGAGTTTCGCTGAAGTGTTATTTCGATGGGTCAGAGTAGAACCATATATATATATATATATATATATATATATATATATATATATATATATATATATAATTTTATATTTATTTTATATTTATTTTATATATTTATACATATATATATATATAATTTTATATGTGTATATATATATATATATATATATATATATATATATATATATATATATATATATATATATATATATATATATATATATTATGGGTCACTGTTAAACCATCAAATTCACAAACTATTGAAAATGGGTTTCCCAAACCCAATTTAGCGAATGCACACACTAGCGAAAGTTCATACAACCGAAACACAAACCATCAAAACTAAACGCAGCAAATGTGGAAGACAAACCTGAAGTGCAACCTCACAGCAAATTCACAACAAATCCAAACCTTGAAACTCCCGTGACATGTTTCAAATTAAACTTCATATTTTTAATACATATTAGAATATTCTTCTCTATGAGAGAAAATTGTTTCAAACTGCTATTTATGATGTATTAACTCCCTTTTCTTCGGGGACTGTGGACAAGCTACACTCATACGTAAACGGTACTCATCAGTCCTATTCTGCTCTCTGCAAATAGCACACATCACTGTGTACAAATCAGAAACAAACTTCCCTGTCAAACATTTAAAGTGATTATGCCACACTTCAACAGCATTCTGTCTCCTAGGCAAACAGAGGTGATTCAGAGCAGACACATTCCAAAATTCAACAGGGAATAGAAGAGGAAACCTTATTTGAGTCGGAGATCTGGTAGAGAAACTCCTTGGTTTTCCCAATAGATACTATTCCTCAAAATATTTTAATAACTCCTTCCCATCATTAGGGAACAAACTCTTCTTTTAGTTATGTACTCACCATAACTTCAGATGTTTGGGATCCATCTCGCCTACATTCTGAATGATGGGTTCGAGCGATCCTCGGCTCCGACTGCACGCTATGCCAAAGAGAAGTCTCTTATTGGCTGAGCTTACTATATCCCAGGATGCACCACCAACAGTCCCCCAGATCTAGTTTGTCCGCATACATGCACACATGCATACCCTGCTTATATAACATCGTCAGATGAAACAAGATAAAAACAGTGGAGCTCAAAACCGTTCTATCTCTTCTGATCTGCAAGGCAGGGGGGAAGGAGGGTGGGTATCAGGAATGTAGGCGAGATGGATCCCAAACATCTGAAGTTATGGTGAGTACATAACTAAAAGATGTTATGTGATCCTATCTCGCCTACATTCTGAATGATGGGACAGCCCCTAGCACCTGAATCCTGGGTGGCTCACTGGAAAACACTCCGAGTACCGTGGAACCAAATGAAGCTCGTCCTTTAGATGCCACATCCAATTTGTAGTGGGAAATGAAAGTGCGGGTTGGACCAAGTAGCCGAGCACAAATTTCGAAATAGCGAGCTTGGAATGAAAAGCTATAGAAGTAGCCATAGCTCTGGTAGAATGAGCTTTGATAGATGATGCGAGTTGCTTATTTGAAGAAGAATAGGCCTGAGTTATGCAATCTCTGATCCATTTTGAGATTGTAGCTTTTGTGATGGTTTGGCCCAATTTATTATCTGAGAAGGACACAAACAACTGGTCTGACTTACGAAGTTGCTGGGTCCTGTCTAAATAGAAGCGTAATTGCCTGTGAACATCCAATTTATGGAGAGTGTATTCTGCCTCATTAGAGAATTTTGGAAAGAAAACTGGTAGTTCTAGGGATTGTTGAAGACAGAAACTAGAGCAGACCTTTGGGACAAAGGATGGATTAGGCCTAAGAGATACTCTATCTTTGTGGAAAATCAGATATGGTGGTTTAATAGACAGGGCTTGAAGCTCTGAGACTCTTCTTGCTGAAGTAATAGCCACTAAGAATGCCGTTTTCCATGACAGATATTTTAATGCATGTAGCAGCGGTTCAAAAGGGGAGATGTTAATGTGAAGCACTAAATCAAGATCCCACGGAGGTGCAGGATGAAAACCGGTGGTCGTAACAGACTCGCACCTTTAATGAATGTTTTGCATAGCCTGCTGCTCATCAAAGGAGGATCCGTAGATTCATGGAATTTAGAGATAGCAGCTAGTTGAACTTTAATAGTTGAGACAGAAGATCCCTGATTAAATAGGGATGTTAAGAATTTCAAAACCTCTGGGACAGGAGCAGTGATAGGGTCTAAGCCCTTGAGTTGAGCCCAGATAGCAAACCTCTTCCACTTACTGAGGTACAATTTGTTAGTGGTGGGTTTATGGGCGAAGACAAAATGTGAACAACTTCGGGTCTAGTGTGTGGCTTCTGACTAAGGTCGGAAGTGGAGGAGCCAAGCTGTCAATTTCAGAGATTGAAGAGACTGATGCCAATGTCCCGACTGATGGATTAGCAAATCCGGGATCAGGTCTAAGGTCCACGGATCGTCCACTGCATGCTTTTTCAGGTAAGGAAACCATATCTGACGAGGCCAGTATGGGGCAATCAGAATCATTGAAGACCTTAGCTGGGAAGCTTTTTGAATGACTTTGGGAAGGAGTGGATTGGAGGAAAGCATAAAGCAACCCTGTTGGCCAGGGTTGAGCTAGAGCATCCATGGCCGGTACTTCCTGATGTGGAATCAAGGAGAAGAACCTTTGGCACTTGGTGTTTTGTGGAGTCGCAAATAGGTCGCAGCACGGTGTCCCCCATCTCTTGAAAACCTGGGCTGCTACTGTGCGGTTTAGAGACCATTCGTGAGGAGAGAATTGTCCTGCTTAATTTGTCCCCAATACATTTGACTTTCCGGGATGTGGGTCGCTACCAAGAAGCGGTTGGTAGCTACAGCCCATTCCCACACTCTCATGGCCTCTCTGCAAAGGGGATACGATCTGGTCCCTCCTTGTTTGTTCAGATACCAAACCACCGACATGTTGTCTGTGTGGATGGCGATGATACCCTGAGGAAGGAACTTGTGTAAGGCCTGTAGGGATAGAAGTACAGCCCTCATCTCCAACACGTTGATGTGGAGAAGAGCTTCGTCCGGAAGCCAGGAGCCCTGAACTAGCCTGCCCAGACAATGCCCCCCCCACCCTATCTGGGAGGCATCTGTCGTCAGGGTAACCGCTAGAGGGGGGAGAACAAAGGGTTTGCCCTGATCTAAGTTGGATGTCTGAAGCCACCAGCGCAGGTCCCTTTTGCATATTTCCGTAATCATGATGAGATGATTGAGGGGGAGATCTTGAAAGGTCCATTGAGTTGATAAGAGCCACTGAAGAATCCTCATGTGTAACCTTGCTAGAGGAACTAAAAGTACCGTGGCAGACATTGAGCCTAGAACCTGTAGGACCATCCTGGCTGGGGCTTTGGATCTCGAGATCAGAGCTTGAACTTGGCCCTGTAAGGTTCGGATCCTTTCGGCAGGAAGAAAGACACGCATCAATCTTGAGTCTATCTCTGCTCCTATAAACTTTATGCGCTGAGAGGGCAGCAAGACAGACTTTGACCAATTGAATGTAATCCCCAGGGAAACACCCAAGGAGATGGTGGCTTTGAGGTTGTCCATAAGTAGATGCCTGGTGGTGGCAGTCAGGAGCCAGTCGTCGAGATAGGGAAACACTTGGAATCCAAGGCTCCTCAGGTGAGCCGTCACTACTGCCAAACACTTGGTGAACACCCTGGGGGCTGTGGTGAGACCAAAGGGCAGAGCACAAAATTGGTAATGACTGGCTCCCAGGCTGAAGCGCAGATACCTTCTGGACGCCTGATGTATCGGTATGTGATAATAGGCGTCCTTGAGGTCTATGGAGCACATCCAAACATCCTTCTCCAACAACGGGAGAATGGATTGCAACGTGACCATTCGAATTTGGATTTGAACGGATAGGTTCAGTCTGCTGAGATCCAATATTGGTCTCAGGTCCCCTGTCTTTTGGCACTAAAAAGAACCTGGAGTAATTTCCTGATCCGATTTGGTCTGTGGGGACCGGTTGGATGACTCCTTTTGTAGCAGCTTTGAAGCTTCTGCGGCTGCTATTTCCCTTTGACTGGGTGGTGGGTCCGGGATTCTCTTGGACGGAGGGTGAGTATTTGAATGGGATGATGTAACCTCCGGCAATTATCCGAAGCACCCATCTGTCCTGAGTGATTGACTCCCAGGCTTTTAGGTGCTTGGCAAAGCGACACCCGACTGGCTCCGAGCAGCACAGCCGGGCAATCCCTCATGTCGTGTGGGAGGCTGAAGAGCCACGAAAGGACTCGCGGTCTCCAGAATTGCGGGGCCCTCTGCCGCCTCTGGGACGGCGTCTCCCTGAAAAATTTCCCGCCCTCTGCCTCTGGACGGGGAATCTTCCTGCTGTTGGGAGAAAAACTTGGGGGGATTTCGGAACCACATTTCCCCCCCCCCCTTGGCCTTGGGGTAAGGCCGAAAGGGAGTGGAATAACAGGCCCCTACGGCAGATAACGTTTTCCCTCTTGCTCACAGCGGTAAGGGTGTCTTTCACTTTGGGTCCAAACAATGAGGACCCATCAAAGGGAGCGTCGGCGAAGGAAGACTTGAAGGCCTCAAACTGACACAAGCGGAGCCAGGCCTGTCTACGTGAGCCACGCCTGTGCCTGCCGCTCTACCCGCCTTCGGCCGCATAAGATATGAGCCTCATGGACGAGTTAGCAATTGGCGTCAGGATAGCCAACTGAGAGCTAACGGACTGGGCTAGCTGCTCAGGTAGGTTACCGAGAGGGAGTCTGACAACTCCTTGACCAGATCCCTCTGAAGCCTAGTAAAATGTGCCAAATAATTCAGAGACCTTAAGGTAAAGGCCGCTGAAGTCAGGGTGCGCTTCCGTACCTATCCATACTCCTAGACTCCTTATTAGGAGGATGGATGGACGTTGAAGCCTCTGCCACGTCCTGCTGTGTAGCAGATGCCACCACCATGGCATCTACAGCCACGCCTTTAGTAAGGAACTCCTTCTCGGGGAGCAGATAAGAATTTGTTTGGGCGAGAAGGGACTGGTTCCACAGTATCCGGTGTTCCACGCCCGACAAACTAAATCCAGAAGCTCGTCGGGCGGAGACACCCAGGAGGCGGAGGGCTGAGCCCCAAAGGCCTTGAGGAGCACTGATTCGTCCGCAGAGGGGTTTGGACATCCAGCCGCCTCGTTGTTTGAGGATCTCTAAGATGTCTGCAAAGGAGACATCATCCGAGGACGACTTAGGGGACCCCTCTGCATCATCCATATCCGTGTCGATGTGATAGACTCGGGAGTCCACGTGCTTCCTCTTGCACGATCTCTTCCTTGGGGTTCCTCTGGAGAAGACTCGAAAACCCTCAGGAAGAGGGAACCCCACTGGGGGTAACCTCAGGCCTCGGGGCTCCGCTGGCCACAGACAGGGAACTACCAAAGACCCAGTCTCCACGCCCAGGGAAGGTGCTGGTAAAACCGGAGAGATGGCGAAGAGGATTTGGCCAAGGCACTCCTCATGGCCCTGAAAGCCGGACCTCCAGAATCCTGGGAGTCCAGTCTCCGGGCCATGATAGTAGATGGAAGTCCCAGGGCACCGAGAGGGAGGCTCGGAACCAAAGCATCGGTCCCAAACATCACCCTCGGGTCCAGCCGAAGAAGTCCGTACCAAACTCGGACCCGAGGCCGGTTGAAGTAAGGGTCGGAGCCGACCCTGAGATCTCCACCGGCTCCAAGAGCACCTGCTCCGGAGCCGAAGCAGTCGGAGGAGGAATAGCAATGGGATGGGTCATGGCCATCGGCTCGAAGCCAACTGGGTCGGAGCGAAACAATTTTTGGAAGACTGGGGACTGGAAAAGTCTTTGGAGCACCCTGTCTATATCAGAATCCGACATTCTCGAAGACCGAGAGGAAACAGAACGGGTTCGAGAAGACCTCTCTCGGCCCCAAGGGACTAGGGGACCGGCTCGGCGACTTCGATGAGAATCGGCGCCGAGGAAACACACCAGATTCCATCGGTGCGAGGCAGACTTCGCCGAGGAGGAAGTGTCTGAGCGGGCGACCCTTGTCGGCTCCGAGCAGTGGAGCCGGCGAAGGTGACCCGCCTCGATGCCCCAGCCATCGGCTCTGAAGCCAGGAGTCGATACTGGTGGCATCGAGGCAGACCTCGGCTCCAAGTCTTTGGAGCCGAAGGAGAGGCCTGCCTAGGTCTCTTGGCAGTCGGATCCGACGGACTGGTCGGAGCGAAGCCCTTTCTTTGGCAGGAGTCGGAGGAAGACAAGGCTTCTTCAAAAGAGGGTTTAATCAACCCTTTAAGAATTAATTTATTTTTCCTCTCCTGGAGGACCCTAGAGGAAAAAGCGTGACATACGCTGCATGACTCCTGCAAGTGCTTTGCCCCTAAACAATAAACACAAAGTAGATGGTCATCAGTAACAGACATCTTAAAAGCACATTTAGTACATTTTTTAAAGCCCGAAGGCCTAGGGGCTTGAGACATAATGTTAACAATTCCTGACAGGAAATTTAATCACTGTAGAATCGCTTACAGAAACTGTGTAAAACACAACCTTAGGTGTAATAACCGGGAACTTTAAACACTAAAAGTTCAGTTATAGAGTTTGACCAAAAGGCCCTGGATTGAAAGGGGCCAAAACAAACTCTACCCAATCACACACAATAAATTCCAGTACTCAATCGAACACAATTTAGCAATAGCAATAGCAATATCAATAGCAATAGCCGTTAAAACGGCTTTTGTGAAATACAAGCACAAAAACTGACAGAAAAAGTAGTTAATAAATCTACTCAGCCCAGCCAGCTCGAGACCACGTCCTTGCAGTTAAGCGGCAAACGAGATCTGGGGGACTGTTGGTGGTGCATCCTGGGATATAGTAAGCTCAGCCAATAAGAGACTTCGCTCTTTGGCATAAGCGTGCCGAGTCGGAGCCGAGGGATCGGCTCCGAACCCATCATTCAGAATGTAGGCGAGATAGGATCACATAACATCTGCTGATAACACGTACTCATAACATCTTTCACCTCCAAAAAAGCAAGCGCAGCAAGTTTTTTTACAGCAAGTTGGAATGAAATATCTCCATTGTAATCTGACCCTAACCCTAAGGTCTGTAACTTTTGCCATAAGTTCCTACAGAAGTGAAAAAAACACCCTTTGCAAATCACATCACTCACATTATTCCTAATGCTTCTAACAGCAGCAATCTCAAAATCACAAAGGATATAACGCACTGTACTGGTACAATCATTTTCATTGAGCAAGGCAAACACACAGTCCCACATATAATTGTATGCCTTAAGACTTTTTTTCGACATTAAACAAAATACCAGTGGCATAACTCTTTTGAAGGCCCCACATTTCACTATACCAAAGGTATACAATTGACGGCAAGCCGCCCCTTTAATAAAATAAGTTTCGTCCATCAACCAAATATCTGCTTTTGCTAGATCTTGCAGATTACCTTGTGTAGTAAATACCACTACAACATTATCATTGCTTTTATCAGATTTCTTCTTTTGCATAAACGTATTGCCTTTAAGCTGGAAGTCCAACACATTTAAATTCCGTAGACTTAAACCTGCTTTCTTTGGTTGCAGTTGTAACTTCCTTCTTGCTCTTCTTACCTTCTGCAAAAGAGCATGCCTGCTCGGCAAACTAGGGGCGTACTCTAAAGAAGTAGACGCAATTGCATTATCCACAATGATACAAGGTGCATCATGTGAAAGAGTAGCCCTTTCCTTTAGAGCTACAGCAATGCTGTACTTCTCTACCTGTGTAGGATCCCCTGGATGGTCATGGCACACTGATTTTAGCAATTCCTCCCCCGACGTAACACACAGAGTAATCGCTCTACTGTTGCATTTATCAGGCAACTTTCTAGTGCAGCACCAGTACTTCTTACACTTAGTAGCCTTCTCCAAATTGTATGTTTATCCATCCAATACAAGAATTTCTTTACCTCTTTGAGACGAAGTAGTGGTGTAACTGTGACCCAGCATTCCTGGAGGCAAGTCTTCCATATTTGCTATTTTAAATGAGTATAACATACAAACAACAAAGTCTTCCATAGTTTAAATGCTGCTGCAGCCTGCTATTCCATTCGATGATTTGCAATTCGATTCAGTGATGTTTCGACAGGCTGTTCATTCGCTAAAGTGAGTTTCTGAAACCCGTTTTCAATAGTTTGTGTTTTCAATAGTTTAACAGTGACCCATATATATATATATATATATATATATATATATATATATATATATATATATATATATATATATATATATATATATATATATATATGGGATCCGTGCAGATGTTCGAAGTTTCACTTCTTCGAACCCACTTCTCCGAGTCCAATTGTTCGAAGTAGTGAAACTTCGAACATTGACTTCGGCAGTCACACTACAGCGTGGAATGGGAATATTCCCTTTTCCATGCTGCAGTGCAATTTCAGAGTTGGTATATTTAAGTAGGGGGTGTGTGGGAGGCACAGCATGTTTTAGTGTTTTGTTTTTTTTTTGGGGGGGGGGTCGCCCGAGGAACTAGACTTCAGCGAAAGTGCACTTTCGCTGAAGTGTGGGTCTCCCGCTTTATTTTGAAGAAGTGTTCTTTCGATGCAGAGCAGTAAACCCATATATATATATATATATATATATATATATATAATATATATATTTATATATATGTGTGTGTGCGAGTGTATGTATATCCATATATATATATATATATATATATATATATATCCACACACACACACACACACACACACACACACACACACACACACACACACACACACACACACACACATATATATATATAGAGAGAGAGAGAGAGGTTTATTATTTGATTGACCTGCACTTGCCTGAAAATTAAATGTTTGAAAGAATTAAACTAAAAAGAAGCTGACTGAAAGTCCATTTGACTGAAAACCCACTTAGCTGAAACCCAGTTCACTGAATCCCAGATGGCTGAAGCCCATTTTACTGAATCTCAAATCACTGAAAATATTCAACATAAGAGAATATATAATAAAATAATGTTTTTTTTGGAGGGGAGGCAAGCCCTCCTGCACTACCATGCCCCTTTTTAATTATATATATTAAATCCAGGGCTGCACAACCACTGGAAAAAAGAAAAAAAAAAC